>NC_086319.1:426964750-427099750 GCF_036172605.1 Pelobates fuscus
AGAAATAGATAGATATAGATAGATAGATAGATAGAAAGAAGGAAATAGATAGATAGATAGATAGATAGAAAGAAGGAAATAGAAAGATAGATAGATAGAAAGATAGATAGATAGATAGATAGATAGATAGAAAGATAGATGGATAGATATAGATAGAAATAGATAGATAGAAATAGATAGATATAGATAGATAGATAGATATAGATAGATAGATAGAAAGAAGGAAATAGAAAGATAGATAGAAAGATAGATAGATAGATAGATAGATAGATATAAATAGATATATAGATAGAAAGAATGAAATAGATAGATAGATAGATATAGATAGATAGATATAGATAGATAGAAATAGATAGATATAGATAGATAGAAATAGATAGATAGATAGATAGAAATAGATAGATAGACAGACAGATATAGATAGATAGATAGATATAGATAGATAGATAGATAGATAGAAATAGATAGATAGATAAAAAAAGATAGAGATAGATTGTGTGTGTGTATGTTTTTAACAATATTTATTTACAGTGAGTGTTTTGTATACAAACACTATATATAGAGATCTCTCTATATATAGTGTTTGCATACTTACTTTGGGTTCCAATCTATTACTAACATAGAAAGCCTCTCTGACCCTGCCACAATAGATAGAAATAGATAGATAGATAGATATAGATAGAAATAGATAGATATAGATAGATAGATAGATAGATAGATAGAAAGAAGGAAATAGATAGATAGATAGATAGATAGAAAGAAGGAAATAGAAAGATAGATAGATAGAAATATAGATAGATAGATAGATAGAAAGATAGATGGATAGATATAGATAGAAATAGATAGATAGAAATAGATAGATATAGATAGATAGATAGATATAGATAGATAGATAGAAAGAAGGAAATAGAAAGATAGATAGAAAGATAGATAGATATATAGATAGATAGATATAGATATATAGATAGAAAGAATGAAATAGATAGATAGATATAGATAGATAGATATAGATAGAAATAGATAGATATAGATAGATAGAAATAGATAGATAGATAGATAGAAAGAAGGAAATATATATATATATATATATATATATATATATAGATAGATAGATAGATAGATAGAAATAGATAGATAGATATATAGATAGATGGATATAGATAGATAGAAATAGATAGATAGATAAAAATAGATAGATAGAAATAGATAGAAGGAAATAAATAGATAGATAGATAGATAGATAGATAGAAATAGATAGACAGACAGATATAGATAGATAGATAGACATATAGATAGATAGATAGATAGATAGATAGATAGATAGATATAGATAGAAATAGATAGATAGATAGAAATAGATAGATAGATACAAAAAGATATAGATAGATTGTGTGTGTGTATGTTTTTAACAATATTTATTTACAGTGTGTGTTTTGTATACAAACACTATATATAGAGATCTCTCTATATATAGTGTTTGCATACTTACTTTGGGTTCCAATCTATTACTAACATAGAAAGCCTCTCTGACCCTGCCACAATAGATATAAATAGATAGATAGATAGATAGATATAGATATAAATAGATAGATATAGATAGATAGATAGATAGATAGATAGATAGAAGGAAATAGATAGATAGATAGATAGATAGAAAGAAAGAAGGAAATAGAAAGATAGATAGAAAGATAGATAGATAGATAGATAGAAAGATAGATGGATAGATAGATAGAAAGATAGATGGATAGATATAGATAGAAATAGATAGATAGAAATAGATAGATATAGATAGAAATAGATAGATAGATAAAAAAGATATAGATAGATTGTGTGTGTGTATGTTTTTAACAATATTTATTTACAGTGTGTGTTTTGTATACAAACACTATATATAGAGATCTCTCTATATATAGTGTTTGCATACTTACTTTGGGTTAGGAGGGATGCCGTAGGAGGGGGGCGGGCATAGACAGCGAGCTGAGCTGTCAGTCAGCTCAGCTCGCGAACGCGCATTCCGCGCACATGCGCAGCGGAGCGCTCATTCAATGCGCTCTATGAAGAACCTGATTGGTGCAGCGCAAAACCGCGCATGCACACCAAAGAGCGATGACGCTTCTCAAAGAGAAGCGTCTGATTGGGACCTGCGATATCGTCATTTTGACAAGTTCATATAAAAGCAAGAAAGAAGGCTGGGGGACCTTTCCTTCTTGCTTTTATATGGTGACTATAGTGATCCTTTAAGTGTCCTGATAACATATTACATTTACCACGTGTGGAAGGAGCTGTGCCTGGTCTTGGTCTCAGGACTGGTTTTGGACCTTTCCGCAGTCTAGTGATGGACCTGTTGGCCTCTGGATCAGCAGCTGGATTGCTGATTGTTTGTTCAATCTCCTTTTGTCTGCTAGGGCTGCAGATTGTCTTGTTCATCCCTGGTTGTGTTTCAGTTCTGACTATCTTCTCCCCCGTGCTTCTTGTTTCAGGATTACTAAGTGGCCGGTTGGTGGAATGACTGGAGATACGAAGTGCTGTTTGTGGGAGTTTGGTGATAAATTTTTTCTCCACATACTTTGCTCGTATCCAGATCTCCTTCTCACTGCTAGATATAGAAGTTACACACATGTTGCTGTAAAATATATTTATTTATGTTTTTAATAAAAACTATTTACTTAATATTAAACTGTGAATCCGCCTGTCATGTCTAGTTTATTTCTGCAGCAAAATTCTCCATCATGCAGGGTCCTTCTCCACATCTACCTTGAGTCCATTACGTGTTTAATAAGGTCCTGCCATTAATCTACCCATTCTCTTATAACTACCACACATCAAATCAAGGTCTAGTATCACATGTCTTATAACAACGTGGCATGAAACAACCTCACGCCTAGCCACTCAGGGTGACAGGAATTTATAACAAGTAGACCTGCAAACCTTCTCTTACTGGATATTGCACAGAAACCCATTGTGTCAATAGGTCTTCAAACACACAAGGATACTCCAAGGCTTGTGCCAAAATCTGGAGTGACTTCAAAACGAAGCCACCTCTCCAGCATTCTACCTCTGCTCTTCACAGCTCCATTCCACCTCTACCCCTCTAACTCTCTTACCTCTTCACCATTCCACCTCTACCCCTCTAACTCTCTTACCTCTTCACCATTCCACCTCTACCCCTCTAACTCTCTTACCTCTTCACCATTCCACCTCTACCCCTCTAACTCTCTTACCTCTTCACCATTCCACCTCTACCCCTCTAACTCTCTTACCTCTTCACCATTCCACCTCTACCCCTCTAACTCTCTTACCTCTTCACCATTCCACCTCTACCCCTCTAACTCTCTTACCTCTTCCCCATTCCACCTCTACCCCTCTAACTCTCTTACCTCTTCACCATTCCACCTCTACCCCTCTAACTCTCTTACCTCTTCACCATTCCACCTCTACCCCTCTAACTCTCTTACCTCTTCACCATTCCACCTCTACCCCTCTAACTCTCTTACCTCTTCACCATTCCACCTCTACCCCTCTAACTCTCTTACCTCTTCACCATTCCACCTCTACCCCTCTAACTCTCTTACCTCTTCACCATTCCACCTCTACCCCTCTAACTCTCTTACCTCTTCACCATTCCACCTCTACCCCTCTAACTCTCTTACCTCTTCACCATTCCACCTCTACCCCTCTAACTCTCTTACCTCTTCACCATTCCACCTATCCTCTCCAATATTCCATCTTACTTCTTCACATTCTCTCTTCACTAGTTGTCAGGGTTTCTTTGCTGTTTTAAACAGCAACCCTTTCTGTTTCAGTGACTGAGCTTTCAGCTGTAATTACTATCAGCTCCTTCAGCATGTTGCCACGGTTACTCACCTGAGAATAGTAATCAACCCTGCTGCTAAGCAGTTCAGCCTATTTAAGCAGCAAATCCCAGAACCTCCTTGCCCTTGCGTGGTTTCCTGTTCCCCAGAAGTCTCTTTGTTCCTGTGTTTCCCGTTTGTTCCTGGTTCCTGACTCCGGCCTTGTTCCTGACTCCGCTGCTCTCCGTGCTCCTGATCCTGGCTTGTCTGATTACCCGCTCTGATGACTTACCCCTGCTTGATTCCTGGACTTTGCTTTTTGGTTATTTATTAATAAAGGTGTTTTTGCATCTAGTTCTGTCTCTGTCTGGTTCCTGGTCCCTGACACTAGTCCACCTTCATTGTTTTTCTTCTCCACTCTACCATTCCACCGCTCCACCTCTCTTCTCCACCAATCTAACTCCGATCAACAATTTATCCTCTCCACTGTTCTACCTTTCTTCTCTACATTAACAACTCTCCTCTGCCATTCATCTTTTCCTCTCCAATGCTCCACATCGCATATCTACCATTCTACCTCTCCCACTCTTACACTGCTCCTCTCTACCATTCTGCTTCTTTCACTGTCCTACCTCTCTCACTTTTCCACTGCTCCCCTCTACCATTCTACCTCTTCCTCTGTTCCACATCTCTACCATTCTACCTCCTTCTCTACCATTCTACGTCTCCAATTGTTCTACATCTCCTCTACCATTCTACCACTCTTTCACAACTATCTGAGCCATTCTCATTTTTTTATGATTTATGTTGGGCTTGTGTGATCTTAGAAAGCTGCAACTGGGCTGGGCCAATACTTCTTAGAAAACTATTTTACTCATGTGACAGTGGCCTGAGATGCGTTCTCCTCCCAATGTCACCCTCGTCCTGTCCTTTCATCCATCTCCTTATACATAAATACTTATCTCCCCCTTCCTGTGTCCATTGACTGCTTATATTGAAGCAATCGCCTCATCTCCCTCCCATCTCATCTGTTCATGACAGACTCTTGTGTGCTTCTACTACTTTATAAGAACTATATTATTAAAAATATGATATACACACACAATCCTAAAGCAATGATATCACATTGACAGTGCCCTATTGTGTTGTATACCCCACCTTCTATAGACTGTAAGCTCGTTTGAGCAGGATCCTCTTCGTCATATTGTTTCTGTAAGTTTTTTGTAATTGTCTCATTTATTGTTAAATGTCCCCCTCCTATAATATTGTAAAGCGCTACGGAATTTGTTGGCGCTATATAAATGGCAATAATAATAATAGTTACCGTGCACTGCTGGACGTTGGTTTCTTTATATTCATTTCTTCAATTCGAGCTTCGTAGATCCCATTAATCGTGTTGTTCCCAAGTTCACACATTAGCTAGAAAAGACAAATTTAAGTGTCCATATCCGATAAATCTTCCTCCCTTACACACAGTCTGCTGGCAACCAAACATGCCATGTGTACCCAGCATGCCACATACCTTGATTAGTTCTGGTTCCCAGGAATCCAGTGTTAGTGATCTCACCTTAGAGAAATGTACCCCCAAACTCCTGTGTGCAATAAGAGAGAGGAAGGTTTCAAACAGAGTATATATTTGTGTTTGTGTGCATTCGTTCTTTAAGGAGTTTGAGTGCAAAGGTCGAGGAGCTCAGTGTGCGCATTCCTGGGTGGGTGGAATTCAGTGTGTGCATTCCTGGGGGGGGGGGGATTCAGTGTGTGCATTCCTGGGGGGGATTCAGTGTGTGCATTCCTGGGTGGGATTCAGTGTACGCATTCCTGGGGGAGGAGGATTTAGTTTGTGCATTTCTGGGTGGGATTCAGTGTGTGCATTCCTGGGTGGGTGGGATTCAGTGTGTTCCATCCTGGGTGGGATTCAGTGTATGCATTCATGAGTGGGTGGGATTCAGTGTGTGCATTTCTGGGTGGGATTCAGTGTGTGCCTTCCTGGGTGGGATTCAGTGTATGCATTCCTGGGTGGATGGGATTCAGTGTATGCTTTCCTGGGTGGGTGAGGGTCAGTATGTGCATTCCTAGGGGGGATTCAGTGTGTGCATTCCTGGGTGGGATTCAGTGTGTGCATTCCTGGGGGGGGGAGAGGGGATTCAGTGTGTGCATTCCTGGGGGGTAGATTCAGTGTGTGCATTCCTGGGGGGGATTCAGTGTGTGCATTGCTGGGTGTGTGGGATTCAGTGTGTGCATTCCTGGGTGGGATTCAGTTTGTGCATTCCTGGGTGTGTGGGATTCAGTGTGTGCATTCCTGGGGGGAGGGGCGGATTCATTGTGTGCATTTCTGGGTGGGATTCAGTGTGTGCATTCCTGGGGGGATTCAGTGTGTGCATTCCTGGGGGGATTCAGTGTGTGCATTCCTGGGTGTGTGGGATTCAGTGTGTGCATTCCTGGGTGGGATTCAGTTTGTGCATTCCTGGGTGTGGGGGATTCAGTGTGTGCATTCCTGGGTGGGATTCAGTTTGTGCATTCCTGGGTGTGTGGGATTCAGTGTGTGCATTCCTGGGGTGGGGGGGGGATTCAGTGTGTGCATTCCTGGGTGTGTGGGATTCAGTGTGTGCATTCCTGGGTGTGTGGGATTCAGTTTGTGCATTCCTGGGTGGGTGGATGGGATTCGGTGTGTGCATCCCTGGGTGGGTGGTATTCAGTGTGTGCATTCCTGGGGGGGGGGGGGTGATTCAGTGTATGCATTCCTGGGGGGGGGGATTCAGTGTATGCATTCCTGAGTGGGTGGGGGTCAGTGTATGCATTCCTGAGTGTGTGGGATTCAGTGTGTGCATTCCTGGGTGTGTGGGATTCAGTGTGTGCATTCCTGGGTGGGTGGGATTCAGTGTGTGCATTCCTGGGGGGGGGGGGATTCAGTGTATGCATTCCTGGGGGGGATTCAGTGTATGCATTCCTGAGTGGGTGGGGGTCAGTGTATGCATTCCTGAGTGTGTGGGATTCAGTGTGCGCATTCCTGGGTGGGTGGGATTCAGTGTGTGCATTCATGGGTGGGTGGGATTCAGTGTGTGCATTCCTGGGGGGGATTCAGTGTGCGCATTCAAGATTCAGTTTGTGCATTCTTGGGTGTGTGGGATTCAGTGTGTGCATTCCTGGGTGTGTGGGATTCAGTTTGTGCATTCCTGGGGGGGATTCAGTGTGTGCATTCTTGGGTGTGTGGGATTCAGTGTGTGCATTCCTGGGTGGGTGGGATTCAGTGCGTGCATTCCTGGGTGGGTGGGATTCAGTGTGTGCATTCCTGGGTGGGTGGGTGGGATTCAGTTTGTGCATTCCCTGGTGGGTGGGATTCAGTGTATGCATTCCTGGGTGTGTGGGATTCAGTGTATGCATTCCTGGGTGTGTGGGATTCAGTGTGTGCATTCCTGGGTGGGTGGGATTCAGTGTGTGCATTCCTGGGTGTGTGGGATTCAGTGTATGCATTCCTGGGTGTGCGGGATTCAGTGTATGCATTCCTGGGCGCGTGGGATTCAGTGTGTGCATTCCTGGGTGGGTGGGATTCAGTTTGTGCATTCCTGGGTGTGTGGGATTCACTGTGTGCATTCCTGGGTGGGTGGGATTCAGTGTGTGCATTCCTGGGTGTGTGGGATTCAGTGTGTGCATTCCTGGGTGTGTGGGATTCAGTGTGTGCATTCCTGGGTGTGTGGGATTCAGTGTGTGCATTCCTGGGTGTGTGGGATTCATTGTGTGCATTCCTGTGGGGGGATTCAGTGTATGCATTCCTGAGTGGGTGGGGGTCAGTGTATGCATTCCTGAGTGTGTGGGATTCAGTGTGTGCATTCCTGGGTGGGTGGGATTCAGTGTGTGCATTCCTGGGTGGGTGGGATTCAGTGTGTGCATTCCTAGGGGGGATTCAGTGTGTGCATTCAAGATTCAGTTTGTGCATTCTTGGGTGTGTGGGATTCAGTGTGTGCATTCCTGGGTGGGTGGGATTCAGTGTGTGCATTCCTGGGTGGGTGGGATTCAGTTTGCGCATTCCTGGGTGGGTGGGATTCAGTGTATGCATTCCTGGGTGGGTGGGATTCAGTGTATGCATTCCTGGGTGTGTGGGATTCAGTGTATGCATTCCTGGGTGTGTGGGATTCAGTGTGTGCATTCTTGGGTGGGTGGGATTCAGTGTGTGCATTCCTGGGTGTGTGGGATTCAGTGTGTGCATTCCTGGGTGTGTGGGATTCAGTGTGTGCATTCCTGGGTGGGTGGGATTCAGTGTGTGCATTCCTGGGTGGGTGGGATTCATTGTGTGCATTCCTGGGGGAGATTCAGTGTGTGCATTCCTGGGGGGGGGGATTCAGTGTATGCATTCCAGGGGGGATTCAGTGTATGCATTCCTGGGTGGGTGGGATTCCGTGTATGCATTCCTGGGTGGGTGGGATTCCGTGTGTGCATTCCTGGGGGGGGATTCAGTGTGTGCATTCCTGGGTGTGTGGGATGCAGTGTATGCATTCCTGGGTGTGTGGGATTCAGTGTGTGCATTCCTGGGTGTGTGGGATTCAGTGTGTGCATTCCTGGGTGTGTGGGATTCAGATTGTGCATTCCTGGGTGGGTGGATGGGATTCGGTGTGTGCATCCCTGGGTGGGTGGTATTCAGTGTGTGCATTCGTGGGGGGGGGGGGTGATTCAGTGTATGCATTCCTGGGGGGGGGGGATTCAGTGTATGCATTCCTGAGTGGGTGGGGGTCAGTGTATGCATTCCTGAGTGTGTGGGATTCAGTGTGTGCATTCCTGGGTGTGTGGGATTCAGTGTGTGCATTCCTGGGTGGGTGGGATTCAGTGTGTGCATTCCTGGGGGGGGGGATTCAGTGTATGCATTCCTGGGGGGGATTCAGTGTATGCATTCCTGAGTGGGTGGGGGTCAGTGTATGCATTCCTGAGTGTGTGGGATTCAGTGTGCGCATTCCTGGGTGGGTGGGATTCAGTGTGTGCATTCATGGGTGGGTGGGATTCAGTGTGTGCATTCCTGGGGGGGATTCAGTGTGCGCATTCAAGATTCAGTTTGTGCATTCTTGGGTGTGTGGGATTCAGTGTGTGCATTCCTGGGTGTGTGGGATTCAGTGTGTGCATTCCTGGGTGTGTGGGATTCAGTTTGTGCATTCCTGGGGGGGATTCAGTGTGTGCATTCTTGGGTGTGTGGGATTCAGTGTGTGCATTCCTGGGTGGGTGGGATTCAGTGCGTGCATTCCTGGGTGGGTGGGATTCAGTGTGTGCATTCCTGGGTGGGTGGGTGGGATTCAGTTTGTGCATTCCCTGGTGGGTGGGATTCAGTGTATGCATTCCTGGGTGTGTGGGATTCAGTGTATGCATTCCTGGGTGTGTGGGATTCAGTGTGTGCATTCCTGGGTGGGTGGGATTCAGTGTGTGCATTCCTGGGTGTGTGGGATTCAGTGTATGCATTCCTGGGTGTGTGGGATTCAGTGTATGCATTCCTGGGCGCGTGGGATTCAGTGTGTGCATTCCTGGGTGGGTGGGATTCAGTTTGTGCATTCCTGGGTGTGTGGGATTCAGTGTGTGCATTCCTGGGTGTGTGGGATTCAGTGTGTGCATTCCTGGGTGTGTGGGATTCAGTGTGTGCATTCCTGGGTGTGTGGGATTCAGTGTGTGCATTCCTGGGTGTGTGGGATTCAGTGTGTGCATTCCTGGGTGTGTGGGATTCATTGTGTGCATTCCTGTGGGGGGATTCAGTGTATGCATTCCTGAGTGGGTGGGGGTCAGTGTATGCATTCCTGAGTGTGTGGGATTCAGTGTGTGCATTCCTGGGTGGGTGGGATTCAGTGTGTGCATTCCTGGGTGGGTGGGATTCAGTGTGTGCATTCCTAGGGGGGATTCAGTGTGTGCATTCAAGATTCAGTTTGTGCATTCTTGGGTGTGTGGGATTCAGTGTGTGCATTCCTGGGTGGGTGGGATTCAGTGTGTGCATTCCTGGGTGGGTGGGATTCAGTTTGCGCATTCCTGGGTGGGTGGGATTCAGTGTATGCATTCCTGGGTGGGTGGGATTCAGTGTATGCATTCCTGGGTGTGTGGGATTCAGTGTATGCATTCCTGGGTGTGTGGGATTCAGTGTGTGCATTCTTGGGTGGGTGGGATTCAGTGTGTGCATTCCTGGGTGTGTGGGATTCAGTGTGTGCATTCCTGGGTGTGTGGGATTCAGTGTGTGCATTCCTGGGTGGGTGGGATTCAGTGTGTGCATTCCTGGGTGGGTGGGATTCATTGTGTGCATTCCTGGGGGAGATTCAGTGTGTGCATTCCTGGGGGGGGGGATTCAGTGTATGCATTCCAGGGGGGATTCAGTGTATGCATTCCTGGGTGGGTGGGATTCCGTGTATGCATTCCTGGGTGGGTGGGATTCCGTGTGTGCATTCCTGGGGGGGGATTCAGTGTGTGCATTCCTGGGTGTGTGGGATGCAGTGTATGCATTCCTGGGTGTGTGGGATTCAGTGTGTGCATTCCTGGGTGTGTGGGATTCAGTGTGTGCATTCCTGGGTGGGTGGGATTCAGTGTGTGCATTCCTGGGTGGGTGGGATTCAGTGTATGCATTCCTGGGTGTGTGGGATTCAGTGTATGCATTCCTGGGTGTGTGGGATTCAGTGTGTGCATTCCTGGGTGGGTGGGATTCAGTGTGTGCATTCCTGGGTGTGTGGGATTCAGTGTGTGCATTCCTGGGTGTGTGGGATTCAGTGTGTGCATTCCTGGGTGGGTGGGATTCAGTGTGTGCATTCCTGGGTGGGATTCATTGTGTGCATTCCTGGGGGGGATTCAGTGTGTGCATTCCTGGGGGGGGGGATTCAGTGTGTGCATTCCAGGGGGGATTCAGTGTATGCATTCCTGGGTGGGTGGGATTCCGTGTATGCATTCCTGGGTGGGTGGGATTCCGTGTGTGCATTCCTGGGGGGGGGATTCAGTGTGTGCATTCCTGGGTGTGTGGGATGCAGTGTATGCATTCCTGGGTGTGTGGGATTCAGTGTGTGCATTCCTGGGTGGGTGGGATTCAGTGTGTGCATTCATGGGTGGGTGGGATTCAGTGTGTGCATTCCTGGGGGGGATTCAGTGTGCGCATTCAAGATTCAGTTTGTGCATTCTTGGGTGTGTGGGATTCAGTGTGTGCATTCCTGGGTGTGTGGGATTCAGTGTGTGCATTCCTGGGTGTGTGGGATTCAGTTTGTGCATTCCTGGGGGGGATTCAGTGTGTGCATTCTTGGGTGTGTGGGATTCAGTGTGTGCATTCCTGGGTGGGTGGGATTCAGTGCGTGCATTCCTGGGTGGGTGGGATTCAGTGTGTGCATTCCTGGGTGGGTGGGTGGGATTCAGTTTGTGCATTCCTGGGTGGGTGGGATTCAGTGTATGCATTCCTGGGTGTGTGGGATTCAGTGTATGCATTCCTGGGTGTGTGGGATTCAGTGTGTGCATTCCTGGGTGGGTGGGATTCAGTGTGTGCATTCCTGGGTGTGTGGGATTCAGTGTATGCATTCCTGGGTGTGTGGGATTCAGTGTATGCATTCCTGGGCGCGTGGGATTCAGTGTGTGCATTCCTGGGTGGGTGGGATTCAGTTTGTGCATTCCTGGGTGTGTGGGATTCACTGTGTGCATTCCTGGGTGGGTGGGATTCAGTGTGTGCATTCCTGGGTGTGTGGGATTCAGTGTGTGCATTCCTGGGTGTGTGGGATTCAGTGTGTGCATTCCTGGGTGTGTGGGATTCAGTGTGTGCATTCCTGGGTGTGTGGGATTCATTGTGTGCATTCCTGTGGGGGGATTCAGTGTATGCATTCCTGAGTGGGTGGGGGTCAGTGTATGCATTCCTGAGTGTGTGGGATTCAGTGTGTGCATTCCTGGGTGGGTGGGATTCAGTGTGTGCATTCCTGGGTGGGTGGGATTCAGTGTGTGCATTCCTAGGGGGGATTCAGTGTGTGCATTCAAGATTCAGTTTGTGCATTCTTGGGTGTGTGGGATTCAGTGTGTGCATTCCTGGGTGGGTGGGATTCAGTGTGTGCATTCCTGGGTGGGTGGGATTCAGTTTGCGCATTCCTGGGTGGGTGGGATTCAGTGTATGCATTCCTGGGTGGGTGGGATTCAGTGTATGCATTCCTGGGTGTGTGGGATTCAGTGTATGCATTCCTGGGTGTGTGGGATTCAGTGTGTGCATTCTTGGGTGGGTGGGATTCAGTGTGTGCATTCCTGGGTGTGTGGGATTCAGTGTGTGCATTCCTGGGTGTGTGGGATTCAGTGTGTGCATTCCTGGGTGGGTGGGATTCAGTGTGTGCATTCCTGGGTGGGTGGGATTCATTGTGTGCATTCCTGGGGGAGATTCAGTGTGTGCATTCCTGGGGGGGGGGGATTCAGTGTATGCATTCCAGGGGGGATTCAGTGTATGCATTCCTGGGTGGGTGGGATTCCGTGTATGCATTCCTGGGTGGGTGGGATTCCGTGTGTGCATTCCTGGGGGGGGGATTCAGTGTGTGCATTCCTGGGTGTGTGGGATGCAGTGTATGCATTCCTGGGTGTGTGGGATTCAGTGTGTGCATTCCTGGGTGTGTGGGATTCAGTGTGTGCATTCCTGGGTGGGTGGGATTCAGTGTGTGCATTCCTGGGTGGGTGGGATTCAGTGTATGCATTCCTGGGTGTGTGGGATTCAGTGTATGCATTCCTGGGTGTGTGGGATTCAGTGTGTGCATTCCTGGGTGGGTGGGATTCAGTGTGTGCATTCCTGGGTGTGTGGGATTCAGTGTGTGCATTCCTGGGTGTGTGGGATTCAGTGTGTGCATTCCTGGGTGGGTGGGATTCAGTGTGTGCATTCCTGGGTGGGATTCATTGTGTGCATTCCTGGGGGGGATTCAGTGTGTGCATTCCTGGGGGGGGGGATTCAGTGTATGCATTCCAGGGGGGATTCAGTGTATGCATTCCTGGGTGGGATTCCGTGTATGCATTCCTGGGTGGGTGGGATTCCGTGTGTGCATTCCTGGGGGGGGGATTCAGTGTGTGCATTCCTGGGTGTGTGGGATGCAGTGTATGCATTCCTGGGTGTGTGGGATTCAGTGTGTGCATTCCTGGGTGTGTGGGATTCAGTGTGTGCATTCCTGGGTGGGTGGGATTCAGTGTGTGCATTCCGGGGGGGGGATTCAGTGTTTGCATTCCTGGGGGGGATTCAGTGTATGCATTCCAGGGGGGATTCAGTGTATGCATTCCAGGGGGGATTCAGTGTCTGCATTCCTGGGTGGGTAGGATTCAGTGTATGCATTCCTGGGTGGGTGGGATTCAGTGTATGCATTCCTGGGTGGGTGGGATTCAGTGTGTGCATTCCTGGGGGGGATTCAGTGTGTGCATTCCTGGGTGGGTGGGATTCAGTGTATGCATTTCTGGGTGGGTGGGATTCAGTGTGTGCATTTTGGGAGGATGGGATTCAGTTTGTGCATTCCTGGGGGGATTCAGTGTGTGCATTCCTGGGGGGGATTCAGTGTGTGCATTCCTGGGTGGGTGGGATTCAGTGTGTGCATTCCTGGGTGGGTGGGATTCAGTGTGTGCATTCCTGGGGGGGATTCAGTGTATGCATTCCTGGGTGGGTGGTATTCAGTGTGTGCATTCCTGGGGGGGATTCAGTGTGTGCATTCCTGGGTGGGATTCAGTGTATGCATTCCTGGGGGGGGGGGGGGGGATTCAGTGTATGCATTCCTGGGTGGATGGGATTCAGTGTGTACATTCCTAGGTGTGTGGGATTCAGTTTGTGCATTCCTGGGTGTGTGGGATTCAGTGTGTGCATTCCTGGGTGGATGGGGTTCAGTTTGTGCATTCCTGGGTGGGTGGGATTCAGTGTATGCATTCCTGGGCGTGTGGGATTCAGTTTGTGCATTCCTGGGTGTGTGGGATTCAGTGTGTGCATTCCTGGGTGGGTGGGATTCAGTGTATGCATTCCTGGGTGGGTGGGATTCAGTGTGTGCATTCCTGGGTGGGTGGGATTCAGTGTGTGCATTCCTGGGTGTGTGGGATTCAGTGTGTGCATTCCTGGGTGGGTGGGATTCAGTTTGTGCATTCCTGGGTGGGTGGGATTCAGTGTATGCATTCCTGGGCGTATGGGATTCAGTGTGTGCATTCCTGGGTTTGTGGGATTCAGTTTGGGCATTCCTGGGTGGGTGGGATTCAGTGTATGCATTCCTGGGCGTATGGGATTCAGTTTGTGCATTCCTGGGTGTGTGGGATTCAGTGTGTGCATTCCTGGGTGGGTGGGATTCAGTGTATGCATTCCTGGGTGGGTGGGATTCAGTATGTGCATTCCTGGGGGGGATTCATTGTGTGCATTCCTGGGTGTGTGGGATTCAGTGTGTGCATTCCTGGGTGGGTGGGATTCAGTGTGTGCATTCCTGGGGGGGGGATTCAGTGTATGCATTCCTGGGGGGGGGATTCAGTGTATGCATTCCTGGGGTGGGTGGGATTCAGTGTGTGCATTCCTGGGTGTGTGGGATTCAGTGTGTGCATTCCTGGGTGGGTGCGATTCAGTTTGTGCATTCCTGGGTGGGTGGGATTCAGTGTATGCATTCCTGGGCGTATGGGATTCAGTTCGTGCATTCCTGGGGTGGGATTCAGTGTATGCATTCCTGGGGGGGGATTCAGTGTATGCATTCCTGGGGTGGGTGGGATTCAGTGTGTGCATTCCTGGGGGGATTCAGTGTATGCATTCCTGGGTGGGTGGGATTCGGTGTGTGCATTCCTGGGGGGGATTCAGTGTATGCATTCCTGGGTGGGTGGGATTCAGTGTATGCATTCCTGGGTGGATGTGTGGGATTCAGTTTGTGCATTTCTGTGTGTACAATTTATTTGTGTGTTCAGTCTGTGCTTATGCATGCAAAGGACATCTCCTGACCTGTGTATTCCACTGCACTCTATGCAGAGGGTAACCCCCAGGTTGATGCTTGCCCACTCAGGCTCCGCAGCACGGCAGTCACAGCAGGCAGCATTTCCAGGGACCCTCAGTACAGCATCCTGCGCACACTGTGCTCCCCTTTGCTGTGTGGGAGCCTCTACTTGGGAGCGGGACTGTCGCTGGAAAAACCAAGAAGGAAAGGTTTTCTGTGTAATAAGTGTGTTATTGCTAATGCCATGTTACATTAAGTTTGCAGAGATTGTCTTACTTACAAGGCTACCACTGTCACGTTTATTGTCACTGTATGCTGTTGTGATACTCCGTTGGACTGCACTGACCCACAACTGTAACACACGTTCGGACTCTGCCTGAAGCATGCATGACCTAAAACAATGCAAAAAATATTACTGTGTAACATAAACACACTCATACAGCTGCAAACATATCAATATTAACCCTGGTTATATATGGGATCTTTATACCTGGCATGTGATTGAGCAATTACATGCTTGGAAAATGTGTGTATCCGACCTCGTACTACCCAGTGACCGAGCAATGACACCCCTCGAACATACATGAATGAACAGTGACATGTCTATAACATGTAGGTTTCTGACATGGTCCTGAGCAATGACTCACCTTGGTTCTGGTACAATGTAGCAACAGAGCAATGACTCACCTGGAAACCAGTGAATGAGCATCGACATATCAAGGACATGCGAGCATCAGACCTGGTTCTACACAGTGAGTGAGCAACAACATGCCTGATCTGGTAACCTTGACTCTATAAGCATTGGTATCAGTGACAAGTCTCTTCAGCTGTGTCTGGTCATGTGTCTGGTTCTTGGCCTATAAAAGCCACTTCCTGTCTCTGTACCTTTGCCAGATTATTGTGGTTCCTGTACTCTCTAATCAAGCTTGTTCCTGTTTCTCCTACCTGTTGCTGATTTTGGACCGTTTTTGACTTTGCTGCTTCTCCTTCCCACTGACCTCGGCTTGCCTCACTACGATTACCATCTCTCTGTTCCAGTCTCCCATCTCTGCTTAAGACCAGAAGGCCACTCAAGGCTCAGGGGCTCAACCACCTGGGTAACGAGTGGCTACCTCTGGCAGAAAACATTGCTGATCTGGCTACTGGACTCCAACACTTTGTAACATCAATATCATTACAGAATAATCTGGCCCATTCATGGAGACCGTCGGATCAGATTCTGCATTGGCCCAGCAGGTTGCTTATAATGCAAGAACTATGCAGACCCAGGCACAGACCATTCAAGTGCTGCAAGATCAGGTAGCTGAACTGCAAAATGAAGTTCGATCAATGCATAGTGAGCTTACCAGCTACAGGGCACATGATGTTGCGGCTGCTGCAGCTGCTGCTGCTACTACTGTTACACCTGCACAAGATGCCCGCTTGCCTCTACCAGAAAAATTTGGAGGAGACCGCAAAAAATTTAGGGGTTTCCTAAATCAATGCCGTTTGCATTTCATGATGTTACCTAACCGTTTTCCATCTGAAAGAGAGAAGGGGGGATTTATTTTCTCCCTATTCAAAGATGAAGCCCTGGCTTGGGGCTCCCCTTTTCTGGAACAGGACAGTCCAGTCTTGGGAAATTTAAAAGACTTTCTTGAGGCCATGTGCCTAGTTTTTGATGACCCCAATCGCTGTGCTACAGCAGAAGCCACTCTCCTTCATTTACATCAAGGGAGGCGCTCTGTGGCTGAATATGCTGCTGAATTCAGACAGTGGGTTGCTGATACTACTTGGAACCAATCAGCCCAGAGGTTCCACTTCAGAAGGGGTCTCTCAGAAGCTATAAAAGATGAGCTAGCTCGTGTTGATCTTCCTGTTGAGTTTGATGCATTTGTGCGGTTGGCTATCCGTATTGATCGGAGACTTTCAGAAAGAAGATTGGAAAGACAGGGCTCTTTTAAACCAAGTGCTACTCCTACTTTCTATTCAAGAATTTCTACTCCGACCCCACAAACACCTACGGACTCTGAACCTGAGGCTATGCAGGTAGATCTAATAAGAGGGCCATTATCCAATGAAGAAAAACAGTGGCGACGCACTCACAATTTATGCCTGTATTGTGGTAGTGCAGGGCATTATGCCATCAATTGCCCTAGCAAGTCTAAAAGAACAATAGCTATGACTGCTGAGGGTGCACAGATTCAACACCAATCCCAGATTTCAGACCAACTGGATTCTGTCACACAACCCTTGTTTTCTCTGGCTCAGGGTGAAGAGGGTATGATGACTCAACATCCTCATTTGGTGGTGCCTATCACTTTGCAATATGGTGATAATAAAATTTCAACTACAGCTATGATAGATTCTGGAGCAGGCGGAAACTTTATGGATATTAAATTTGCAGCAGGAAATAAAATTCAGTCTATCCCTAAATCTTCACCTGTGTTAATGGAAACAGTAGACGGTTCTCCACTTACGTCAGGCCCGGTTACACATGAGACTGTGCCCTTAAAATTGATTCTGGAAGTGAATCACCATGAGTCTATATCTTTCCACCTAATTTCCTCAACACAGTTTCCAGTGATTTTGGGTATACCCTGGCTTGCTCTGCATAACCCACAGATTGATTGGAAGACTAGAACTTTGTCCTTTCCTTCAGAACACTGCTTAATGAATTGTCAACCCTCTAAGGCAACACCTGTTGCCACAACAATTAATGAAATGGTTGATACAAACTTAACTAAGCTTCCTCTACAATATCGGGATTTTGCAGATGTCTGTGATAAGAAGAATGCTGATCAGCTTCCACCTCACAGGCCTTATGATTGCCCCATAGAGCTGCTACCTGGAGCTGCTATCCCATTTGGCCGTATATACTCCCTTTCTGAGCCTGAATTGAAAGCACTTTGTGAATACTGTGACGAACCCTGCTGCATAGACCTGTATTGCTGGTTCGTCTGTTTTCATTGGATTCGTGGATTTCCTGTCCGTACGCTGTTGTTCGTACGTTTTCTAAAGTACCGATTGAAACTACCGAACATCGGCCACCCAGGAGAGGAGTGTGCGGCTCATTAACACCTTGACCACAAATTAGAACGTTGTGGTTAACCGCAAACACCTCTCCATTCCATTTCGTACGGGTGGTCGTCGTTCGTATGCCGAACATGAGGCGGCGGCCATTTTGGACACGAGGCGAATCAGCGGTGTTCGGTGCAAAACCCATGGATCTAAAAACGGACTCTTTATCTACCGAACACCGCTGGAGACGGCCGTCTCCCCTTCTATTCCCTTGGAGGCATACGAACACTGTTCCGTTCGGGAGTTTCTTTCATCCGTATCAACTTACCCAGATAGCCGTCCCATGGGGTCATTCGTATACCGAAGGACTTATGAGAGACTTTGACTCCATGGCGATTGGACTGTGTACATCGGACCTGAGCGCTATTCGGTAGGAATATGCCCTCAGATCCAGGCTATCTGGGGATACGTTGCACGAACACTATATATTCGGTACTTCTGATTTTATGTATTTTATTGCATTTTTTGTGTTTGGGTTTAAAATGGCGATGGTTCCTATCCTCGGAGTTAATTAGGTTTCTCCCTAATTATCTCCAGGATAGGAAGAGATGTATTATGGGTAAAATGGGAAGGGCTTGTGTTATAGCCACTGTGATTGGCTACTGTAACGGATCGCCTGGCACCCCGACTGGGTACCTCCGTTGAAGGATGCTCCTAGCGCTCCTGAGGACTTAAAGCACTTCACCAGACACCATAACCACTGTAGACTCCCACGAACCGCCGCAGCTTGGTTGGGGTCTCGCCACGCTACCCACTCTGGACCCAAGACCAGGGTCTAGCTTCCAGTAGATGGACCTCTCCGAATTCCAGAGAGCAGGAACAGGAACAAGCTCTTAGCAGAGCTCAGCGATTATACCCTGGGGAGTATAGTGATTATAGCAATCCCCAGAGTGTAGTTCTCCAATCCCCCAAACATGAGCCAAAACTTCATGAAGGTACAAGATGATCTGAGGTGCTAGCACACCCAGTCTGCTTTTATTTCCATCTTACACATAAAAGCCCGCCCACAGGGGCGGGGTAAAACAGCCAATAGCATAACGGTTACAACCCACAAGTTCCCTCCCCTCAGATAACCAGTTAACATAATTATTACAGCCAGGGAAAATACAGTTTTTATACATGTGCTATAACTTTAAAACCGTACATCCAATCTTCCCAAAAACCACATATTTGGAATCAGCCCACTTTAAACATAAACCCTTCCAAAAATCAGCCAAATCCCCCCAGTGGATCAAAAGTTAGCTGGAAGTCCTTTATGACCGACCGCAAGCACAATTTCCTGCCCAAAACAGTTCCATAGATTTGGGCTGTGCGGCCGGTCAATTTCATGCCGAAAAAACGACCATTTCGAACGGGACTTAGTCTCTGGAGCTGCAAGTTCCGTATGGGAGAAGGTAAGGGTCAGCGGTGTTCGGCAAAATGTGTAGCCGATTTCAGTTCCACAGAATCTTTAGCATACACCGCTGACCGCGTTCGACTGAACAAAGATGGCCGCCGCCACGTGCAATTAACCGGCAGTAACCTCACAGCCTGGGAGGTAAATTGCCTGCACACTTTAGCTTCTGGGTGGTCTGCCTGTGTGGTACTTGGTTCAGTAAGCCCTATTTACTGAACCAAGTGGGGGAAAGCCAGGAACAAGTTATTTTACAGGTCTGGGGACATAGTCTTAAAGGGGCATTGTTCAGCAAAGTCACAATATGTCCCCAGACGGTTCTTAAAGGGCTATACACACCAATAAAAGTCCATACGTTTTCAGGGGCCATAGTCTTAAAGGGTATTGTTACCCAAAGTCTCAATATGTCCCCAGACAGTTCTTAAAGGGCCAGCAGCAGTACAATAAAATACCATTCACTGTACTTAAAGGGCCAGCAGTCGCACAATAAAATACAATATGCCCCAAATAATCCAGGGGCCATAGTCAGCAGGTAGGAGGCGGGCAAACAAGCTTCTCCAGGGCCCAGTGGCGAGGTTGGTTTTGTCACATTTCTCCCCTTTTCCAAACAGACTAACAGGGTACCTGACCTCTTGCCGGTCAGTGCCCTTGTTAGTCCAGCAGCCCACCCACAAAACAGGAACAGTAGTACAGCCCACCCACAATAAATGGTTATTACACCTGAGTAAGGGAAAAACTTGTCCAGGTCCAGGTGCCTCACCATGGCTGTGTGGGGGACTGGTAGGCTGTTTTGGTGGGTTGCTGAGTGGGCAGAGCCCAACGGTACTCTGCCCTGGTGCCAGCACTACCCCGGGAGTAGTCTGGTTGGAGCCTGGTTGCTGGAGACCGACTGTCTCCCCTTTAGATGCACCGCTCTGCTGCCGGAGGGGGAGACCGACTGTCTCCCCTTTGGATACATAGCTCCGCTGTTGCAGGGGGAGACCGACTGTCTCCCCTTTGGCTAAGCAGCCTTGTTGCTGGGGGACAGGACTGACTGTCCTTACACCCTGTGCTGTAGGTGCAGAGACCACGGTCCCATCTGCACAGTTGTGGGGCTTACAGTCTCCCCCTGGTACATTAAGCTGCCGCTGGGGAGAGGTGGTAACCAGCTCCTCTCCCATTAGAACACTCTGCCGCTGGGGAATGGAGACTGGGCTCTCTATTCCCTGTACATTAATGATCCGCCGCTGGGGAGAGGTGGTAACAATCTCCTCTCCCATACATACTTCCAGTCTCTGCGGAGGGAGACCGACTGTCTCTCCTCCCAACACAGAGTCCTGCTGGGCTCTCTATTCCCTGCTGGATACTCTGCCGCTGGGGAATGGAGACTGGGCTCCCAATTCCCAACAAATCACACTGCCGCTGGGGAGGGAGGACGGCCCCTTCAGCTCCCTGTAACTTGGGCGCAGAGACCACGGTCCCATCTGTGCTGGTGTGGGGCTTACTGTCTCCCCTTGGTGTGCTAAGCTGCCGCTGGGGAGAGGGGGTAACCAACTCCTCTCCCTTACACACTTTCAGCCGCTGGGGAGCAGGGCTGACCCTATGTACTCCCTGTAGGCAGGGCGCAGAGACCACAGTCCCATCTGCGCTGGTGAGGGGCTTACTGTCTCCCCTTGGTGAGCTGCGCTGCCGCTGGGGAGAGGGAATAACAAACTCCTCTCCCTTACACACCTTCAGCCGCTGGGGAGAGGGGATAACAGGCTCCTCTCCCTGCACCGTAGACTGCCGCTGGGGAGCAAGAACGGCACCTTCAGCTCCCTGTAACGCACACTGCCGCTGGAGAGGGAGACCGCCTGTCTCCACTCCCGTAACATTGTCCTGTTGCTGAAGAGAGGGACCAACTGTCTCTGCTCTCTGTAGGACACACTGCTGCTGGGGGGGAAGGTCGACACCTTACGCCCCCTGACACTCACTCTGGGGTTGGGGATCTTCCCAGTAAACCTCTACGATATCCTTCCAGCTGAAGGGCTCTAGACCTGGTTCTGCTTGCAGTGTAGACTGTGGCTGAATGGCGAAGAGCAGGTGTTGGTAGGCCTGCTCCAGTTCCCACTCCCTTGTTACCAGGTGGGTCATGTCTTTGCTCACCTCGCGTTCGTCAGCCCAGACATACATGCCCATCCGGTAGTCGTAGATGTCCCAAAACCTAGACCCCTCCGTGCTGCCAAGATCAATATCGTCCTCCAAGGCATCCCATAATAAACCCGGGCCATCATAATCATCCCCCTCCGGTAAGTCGTGCTCGGCCGTCCAGGGGGTAAGTCGAATGGTATGCCACCAGAGGGCCTGGTATGCGTTGTCTAGCCAGATCTCTCGCCATACCAGGGTCTCTAGTCTTGTCACCCATTCATCCAGGGGCTGCTCTCCCAATAGAGACATCCGCATCGCCACACGCTTCTGTAGCCGCTGCTCATCACTGGGGAGACTCTCACCTCGCCGCCACTGGGCGTCTTCCAGGGCATCATACCAGACTTCCTTTCGGTCTGCATCCCTGTAGTCCGCGGCCGCCTCCTCCTCCTCATCATGGAACGCTGTCCAAAAGCTAGCTGATTCCATCCTGCTGTAGCCAGGGGCGCTGTACGGATACTAGCGTTGCCCTCAATTTGGAATTCCAAACGTTACCAGTGTCTACGAGCTGCTTGTCCTCGCACTAGGACGCCATCCCACCGCTGCCACCACTGTTTAATATATTTTACAGTCTTCCACCAGGTCCCCTAGGGGAGTGTCTACCTGGTGGAGACCTGCATAAATACTGGGCAGGTAGCCCCCATTAAACACATTCTGCTTGACCTTCAAAACGGAGCTTTGTCTCGTTTGTGGAGGGATTGACTATTGGGACAGCGCTTTCGTTTATTTCTAGCTGTGGAAGGATTTCGGATGGATTGCTGATCGGGAGTTACCGCATTCGTATGCTCCGTTCGGGAGTTTTATGATCGGTTATGCGGGAATTGCATTTCTGGAGAAAGGGGATTATCGACTAAACGGCGGCTTCACTCTCCAGGCGGTGAGTGTCGTAACAAATACATACAAGAAAATCTTGCCAAAGGCTTTATTCGACCATCTACTTCTCCAGCAGGAGCTCCTATATTCTTTGTAGAAAAGAAAGATGGCAGTCTACGGCCATGTGTCGATTACAGGGACATTAATAAAATCACTGTTAAAAAACGCTATTCCTTGCCTCTCATTCCTGAACTTCTGGAGAGACTTAGTTCAGCTAAAATATTTACGAAGCTTGATCTACGGGGGGCATATAATCTGGTTCGCATAAGACCAAATGATGAATGGAAAACAGCTTTCAGAACCAGGTACGGACATTACGAATATCTAGTAATGCCATTTGGGCTTTGTAATGCCCCTGCAAGTTTTCAGCATCTAATCAATGATGTACTACGGGATCTCCTGGATCAGTTTGTTGTGGCATATTTGGATGATATCCTGATATTTTCTGATAATCTTGAAAATCACAGAAAACAGGTCTGCATTGTTCTTGAGCGCCTTCGTACCCACCACCTATACATTAAACTGGAAAAATGTGAGTTTGAACAAACAGAAATTCAATTCCTGGGATATGTAATAACTCCTAAAGGTTTAAGTATGGACGCAAGTAAAATTAAAGCTGTGCTGGACTGGCCCATCCCCAAGAATGAAAAAGATATTCAGAGATTTGTGGGGTTTGCCAATTTTTACAGGCGTTTCATTAAGAATTTCTCTGCCGTTATTACATCGATCACTGAACTTACACGTAAAGGGACTCCTTTTCAGTGGTCCAATAAGGCTGACACTGCATTTTCCAGATTAAAGACTCTGTTTACATCTGCCCCTATCCTGGTACATCCTCAGCCAGAATTGCCATTTACTGTAGAGGTAGATGCTTCTGATACAGCTGTTGGGGCTATACTGTCTCAAAGGACTGGACCTAAGATGTTGTTACATCCATGTGCCTTCTATTCCCGCCAGATGTTACCAGCAGAAAGAAATTATGACATAGGGAATAAAGAACTTTTGGCTATAAAAGCTGCCTTTGCCGAATGGAGACATCTCTTGGAGGGAGCCACCCATCCAATTACTGTCCTCACAGATCACAAAAATCTGGAATGTATTCAATCAGCTAAGAGACTGTCAGCCAGACAAGCACGCTGGTCCCTATTTTTCTCAAGGTTTAATTTTTTGATTTCATACCGCCCTGGTTCCAGAAATGGCAAGGCCGATGCCTTGTCTAGGATAGCTGACCCCCTCCATACTACAGTAACCAAAGCCACCATCTTGCCTGAGAGTAGATTTTTAGGAGTTACCTTTCCTTCTGATCTAATGTCTCGCATTAAAAAGGGCTACGCTGATGATCCAGTTTTTCGTGATCCTCCTCGTGATCTTCATATGACCATGCTTAATGGGTTTTGGATTTTTCAACAACGTCTGTTTGTTCCAGAATCAGTGCGACTGGACGTTTTACGTCTCTACCATGACTCAAAACCAGCAGGTCATCCAGGAATCCGAAAGACACAAGAACTACTTACCCGATCCTTTTGGTGGCCTAAATATTATGAGGATGTTAAGAAGTATGTGTCCTCTTGTGGTGTATGTGCCAGACATAAGACTCCTCGCTCATCCCCTGTTGGCATGCTTCAGCCTCTTCCTATTCCCCATTGTCCCTGGGGATCTATATCCATGGACTTTATTGTGGAACTACCCCCCTCTAAGGAACACACTACCATTCTTGTTGTTGTGGACCGGTTAACTAAGATGAGTCATTTCATACCAGCTCATGGTCTCCCTTCAGCTAAACAGACTGCTGACCTAGTTATTCGGGAAATATTTCGCTTGCATGGAGTGCCTGATGAAGTAATTTCTGACAGGGGAGTGCAGTTTACATCTCATTTTTGGAAATATTCTTGTTCTATTCTAGGTATTAATGTAAATCTGTCGTCAGCTTTTCATCCACAAAGTAATGGACAGACTGAGCGAACCAACCAGACGTTAGAACAATATTTGCGGTGCTATATTAGTTACCTGCAGGATGACTGGCTGGATTTTCTACCCACAGCGGAATTTGCCTATAACAATGCCCAACACTGCTCCACTTCTCTGAGCCCATTTTCTGCTAATTATGGTTACCATCCAACCTTTCTAGTGAGTCTCCCAATTAGTACTTCCATTCCTGCAGTCACTGACCGGCTAACCGCCTTACGAGATTCCCAAGAACTGCTGAAGAAGACTCTTTCGGAGGCTCAGGAATGTTACAAAAGAGCTGCTGATAGGCATAGAAAGGAGGCCCCAGTTTATCATGTTGGTGACAAGGTTTGGCTGTCAACAAAGAATCTTAAGCTTAGGATTCCTTCTCATAAATTGGGTCAAAAGTTCATGGGACCTTTTGAGATCATCGCTCAGATCAATGCTGTTGTCAGGATCGGGACAGGGATCCAACACGCAGAGTACAAACAGTAGCCAGATACGTATACCGGACCTTAGAATGGCCGGACTAACGTAAGTAGCACTGTATAGAATGGTCAAAGACAAGCCGAGGTCGAGGGTAACAGAAGACAGGTAAGCGAGAGACAAGCCGAATCAAGGGTAACAGAGATAAGCAGAGTAAGGTAAACAAGCCGGGTCAAAACCAAAAGGGAAAATAGAATACACAAGCACTGAGTGACTAGAACAAGCTAGAACCACGACAGGGCAATGAGCTAATGAAAGAAGCTCTGTTAAATACCCTGTTCAGAGCAGTAACCACGCCTCCGAGGCGTCTTGATTGGTCCTGCAGAAATTGACTGACAGGTCGTTCCGGAGGAGTGTCCTGATGACTACTTCCTGCCTAGATGCTGTAAAAGGCAGTCACTCCCTCGCGGCCGGCCTAGCATGACCGGATAGACCGCGGGGAAGGGAGCCATCAGACCGTCTGGATGGAGGAACAGCTAAGTCTCTACCTCTTTCGGAGGTAGAGACCACAGGTACCCTGACAGTATCCCCCCTCTCAGATACGCCCACCGGGCGGAATGAACCGGGACGAGATGGGAAGCGAGAGTGATACGCCCTGCGGAGACGGGGAGCATGAACATCCTCCTGAGGTACCCAACTCCTCTCCTCAGGACCATATCCCTTCCAATCAACCAGATATTGTACTCTCCCCCGGGAGATTCGAGAATCAATAATAGAGTTGAGCTCATACTCCTCCTGACCCTCCACCTGAACGGAGCGAGGAGGGGCTATTGTGGAGGAAAATCTGTTACATATGAGTGGTTTCAACAATGAAACGTGAAACGAGTTCGGGATGCGTAAGGTATTAGGAAGAGCTAAACGATACGCAACTGGATTGATACGGGTCAGCACCCTGTAGGGTCCAATATAACGAGGAGCGAACTTCATGGATGGCACTTTTAAACGGATGTTCCTCGTGCTCAGCCATACCCTATCACCTGGAACAAAGACCGGAGCCGCCTTCTACGTTTATCAGCGTGTTTCTTAACCAACATAGAGTTGTGCACAAGGATTTGTCGAGTTTGATCCCACAACTTCCTCAAATTGGCAACATGAACATCAACCGACGGCACCCCCTGGGAAGGAGAATCCGAAGGAAGAACAGACGGATGAAAACCATAATTCATGAAGAAGGGGCTTGAATGAGTAGAATCGCAAACGAGATTGTTGTGTGCAAACTCCGCCCAAGGAATCAAACCGACCCAGTCGTCCTGGTCTGAAACGAAACAACGTAGATATTGTTCAACTTTTTGGTTAGTGCGTTCAGCAGCTCCATTGGACTGAGGATGATAGGCAGAGGAGAAATTCAATTTGATGCCTAGTTGGGAGCAGAATGATCTCCAAAAACGGGAAACAAATTGGGAGCCTCTGTCAGAGACAATTTGGGAAGGTATCCCATGCAACCGGAAAATCTCCCTGGCGAATATCTCCGCTAATTCGGGCGAAGATGGGAGTTTAGGTAAGGGAATGAAGTGAGCCATTTTAGTAAATCTGTCTACCACAGTGAGGATGACAGTCTGCTTTTTAGAGATAGGCAAATCAACAATGAAGTCCATTGCCAGACAGGACCAAGGCTTTTCAGGAACCTCTAAAGGGTGCAGAAATCCGCATGGAAGCGAATGGGGTAGCTTGGTCTTGGTACAAACTTCACATGCCCCGATGAATTCTTTAATATCCTTGCGTAAGTCAGGCCACCAAAAATCTTTAGAGACCAGCGCATAAGTCTTGCGGATACCAGGATGCCCAGCCACCTTGCTGTTATGGAGACAGCGTAGCACCTCCAGTTGGAGAGCGGCAGGAACGAAGTGTCGATCCCCAGGAGTCTGTTTGGGTGCCAAATGCTGAAACTTCATGATCTCAGAAAGCAATGGAGAGTGAATCCTGAGAATCGTGTTCGCGATGATATTCCCCTTAGGAACTATGGAGGACATAAGTGGTTCAGTTATAGTGGATGGTTCATATTGACGAGACAAGGCATCGGCTTTAGAGTTCTTAGAACCAGGTCTATACGTGAGTACATAATTAAAGTGAGTGAGGAACAAAGCCCAGCGAGCCTGCCTGGCGGACAAGCGCTTGGCCTCCCCAATATAAGACAAGTTCTTATGATCCGTTAGGATAGTAACAGGGTGTAGTGTCCCTTCTAGTAAATGTCTCCACTCCTTTAAAGCCTTAATGACCGCTAACAGTTCCCTCTCCCCGATGTCATATCTGCTCTCAGGCCCAGAAAGTTTTTTAGAGAAAAAACCACAAGGGTGTAACGGTTTATCCACCCCTAACCTTTGAGACAGAACAGCCCCAACTCCTGTCTCAGAAGCATCGACCTCGAGCAGGAAAGGCAGAGTCGTATCAGGATGAACTAGAATGGGAGCTGAGGCAAAAAGTTCCTTGAGAGTCTTAAAAGCACCAAGAGCTTCCTCAGACCAGAACTTAGTATCAGCCCCTTGTTTGGTCATATTGGTAATAGGCGCAATGATAGAGGAGTAACCCTTAATGAAGCGCCTATAGTAGTTGGAAAAACCAATAAACCTTTGGATAGCCTTGAGTCCTTTGGGCAAAGGCCAGTCTAAAATAGATTGGAGTTTACCAGGATCCATTTTAAAACCTTCCCCAGAAATCACGTACCCAAGAAAGTCTACCTGAGACTGATCAAAACTGCACTTCTCCAATTTGCAGTATAGACCATGTTGCAGAAGTTTGTGTAACACCTTTCTGACCTGTCTATGGTGAGTCTCAATCTCCTTAGAGTGTATTAGTATGTCGTCCAGGTAAACAATAACACAATCATGCTGAAACTCCCTAAGTACCTCATTAATCAACTCTTGAAATACTGCAGGAGCATTGCATAGTCCAAATGGCATAACAGTGTACTCGTAATGGCCATACCGGGTATTGAATGCCGTCATCCACTCGTGACCATGCTGGATTCTCACCAAATTGTAAGCCCCTCTGAGATCTAACTTGGTGAAGATTTTGGAGCCCTTAAGACGATCAAATAACTCGGTAATCAGTGGGATGGGATAGGCATTTCTGACAGTTATTTTATTTAAGCCTCGGTAATCGATACAAGGTCTCAGCGTGCCATCTTTCTTTTTAATGAAAAAGAACCCCGCCCCGGCCGGAGAAGAAGACCTCCTGATGAATCCCTTTTCTAAATTCTCCTGAATATTCTCCTCTAGAACCGAGTTCTCCTGAACAGACAAAGGATATACATGGCCCCTCGGAGGCATAGTCCCGGGTAAAAGCTTAATTTTACAGTCAAATGACCTGTGTGGCGGCAAAGAATCGGCATTCTTCTTGTCAAACACTGCCCTTAAGTCTAGGTAAAGGTCTGGTATTTGTCTTTCTGTGGACTGAGTAGGATTCTCCTGTATGTTAATATTAGCTAATTGTGAAACCTTGCACAAACACCGATCCTGGCAGCCCTGGCCCCACGAGAGTATCTCCCCTAACTCCCAATCAATAATAGGGTTATGTTCTTTCAACCATGGGTACCCCAGAACTATGGGAACGGAAGGAGACGAAATGAGCAGAAGAGATAAATTCTCCACGTGTAGGATGCCAACCTTTAACTCAATGGGTATGGTTTCACGAAAGATAACAGGGTCTAGTAGTGGTCTACCATCTATGGCCTCAACGGCCAAGGGTGTCTCCCTTAGCTGGGATGGGAAATTGTTTTTACTGGCAAAGGCTTGGTCGATAAAATTCTCAGCAGCACCGGAATCTATCAAAGCCATAGCCCTTACTACTTCCCTCCCGCAAGTTAAGGAAACTGGTAGCAGAAGCCTGTGATCTTAATACTTAGGAGTAGAGGACAAAATAGAAACACCCAAGACCTGTCCTCTAGAGGGACTTAGGTGCGAGCGTTTCCCGGGCGGTTAGAACAGTTTGAGAGTAAATGACCCTTAGCTCCACAATACATACACAAACCCTCTCTTCTCCTGTACTGTCTTTCCTCCTCAGAGAGGCGGGTAAACCCTATCTGCATAGGTTCAGGAAGCAAAGATACCGTGGAGTCAGGACTTGGAAAAGCGGGGGCTAACCTAATATAAGGTCTCCGGTTCTTCTCTCGAGTGTTCTGTCTCTCTCTTAAACGTTCATCTATACGAGAGATGAACGAAATTAAATCCTCTAAATTCTCAGGGAGTTCTCTGGTAGCAACCTCATCAAGGATTACTTCAGATAAGCCATTCAAAAATACATCCATATACGCCTGCTCATTCCACTTGACCTCTGACGCCAGAGACCTGAACTCTAGTGCATAATCCACCAGTGTTCGGTTCTCCTGTCTCAGACGCAACAGTAGTCTGGCTGCATTAACCTTTCTACCTGGAGGGTCAAATGTTCTTCTAAAAGCAGCTACAAAGGCGTTATAGTTATAAACTAATGGGTTATCGTTCTCCCATAATGGGTTGGCCCATCTCAGAGCTTTCTCAATAAGTAGGGTGATAATAAATCCTACCTTTGCCCTATCTGTAAGATAAGAGCGAGGTTGCAATTCAAAATGGATACTAATTTGGTTTAAGAAACCAAGACACTTCTCAGGAGCCCCACCATAGCGTACTGGGGGGGTAATGCGAGAAGAAGTACCCACTGTGGCTACCTCTAGACCTGAACCGGCAGGAGAAACAGGGGTATTACGTATCTCCTCTGGTGGGTTATTGGCACGAGATAATAGAGCCTGTAGCGCAAGCGCCATCTGATCCATTCTGTGATCCATGGCTTCAAACCTAGGATCAGGAGAGGCAAGCTGACTGTTTGTACTCGCAGGATCCATTGGCCCTGTCGTAATGTCAGGATCGGGACAGGGATCCAACACGCAGAGTACAAACAGTAGCCAGATACGTATACCGGACCTTAGAATGGCCGGACTAACGTAAGTAGCACTGTATAGAATGGTCAAAGACAAGCCGAGGTCGAGGGTAACAGAAGACAGGTAAGCGAGAGACAAGCCGAATCAAGGGTAACAGAGATAAGCAGAGTAAGGTAAACAAGCCGGGTCAAAACCAAAAGGGAAAATAGAATACACAAGCACTGAGTGACTAGAACAAGCTAGAACCACGACAGGGCAATGAGCTAATGAAAGAAGCTCTGTTAAATACCCTGTTCAGAGCAGTAACCACGCCTCCGAGGCGTCTTGATTGGTCCTGCAGCAATTGACTGACAGGTCGTTCCGGAGGAGTGTCCTGATGACTACTTCCTGCCTAGATGCTGTAAAAGGCAGTCACTCCCTCGCGGCCGGCCTAGCATGACCGGATAGACCGCGGGGAAGGGAGCCATCAGACCGTCTGGATGGAGGAACAGCTAAGTCTCTACCTCTTTCGGAGGTAGAGACCACAGGTACCCTGACAGCTGTCACCTTCCGGCTGCAACTTCCAGATTCCATGAAAATACATCCGGTGTTTCACGTTGCACTGCTTAAACCTTTTCATAAAAATACTTTCCCTGGTCGAGCCCTGCCTGCCCCACCACCAGTCCTCGTGGATGGTGAAGATGAATACGAGGTGGAAAAAATTCTTGACTCCAGGATATTCCGCAACAAGCTTCAATATTTGGTTCTTTGGAAAGGCTATGGTGAAGAGGATAGATCATGGGAACCAGTGGACAATATTCATGCTCCTGATCTTCTTCAGTCTTTCCATGCACAGTACCCTGCTAAACCAGGAAATAGGGCATCCAGAGGCTGCGCCTGTAGAGGTGGGAGTAATGTAAGGAACTGACTGCTGGGTTTCGAACCCTGGTTTACATGCTGCTAAACCTCTTCCTTTTGCAAATGTACCTGAGATCTGGTAACCTTGACTCTATAAGCATTGGTATCAGTGACAAGTCTCTTCAGCTGTGTCTGGTCATGTGTCTGGTTCTTGGCCTATAAAAGCCACTTCCTGTCTCTGTACCTTTGCCAGATTATTGTGGTTCCTGTACTCTCTAATCAAGCTTGTTCCTGTTTCTCCTACCTGTTGCTGATTTTGGACCGTTTTTGACTTTGCTGCTTCTCCTTCCCACTGACCTCGGCTTGCCTCACTACGATTACCATCTCTCTGTTCCAGTCTCCCATCTCTGCTTAAGACCAGAAGGCCACTCAAGGCTCAGGGGCTCAACCACCTGGGTAACGAGTGGCTACCTCTGGCAGAAAACATTGCTGATCTGGCTACTGGACTCCAACACTTTGTAACATCAATATCATTACAGTATCGTACCTGGTTCTACACAGTGAGTGAGCAACAACATGCCTAGAACATGTGGGCTTCAGACTTAGTTCTACATAGCGACCAAGCAATGATATGCCTGGAATGTGAGTGTATCATACCTGGTTCTACACAGTGAGTAAGCAACAACACGCCTCGAACATGTGGGCTTCAGACCTAGTTCTACATAGTGACCAAACAATGATATGCCTGGAATGTGAGTGTATCATACCTGGTTCTACACAGTGAGTGATCAACAACACGCCTAGAACATGTGGGCTTCAGACCTAGTTCTATATAGTGACCAAGCAATGATATGCCTGGAATGTGAGTGTATCAAGCCTGGTTCTACACAGTGAGTGAGCAACAACACACTAGTTCTACATAGTGACCAAACAATGATATGCCTGGAATGTGAGTGTATCATACCTGGTTCTACACAGTGAGTGATCAACAACATGCCTAGAACATGTGGGCTTCAGACCTAGTTCAATATAGTGACCAAGCAATGATATGCCTGGAATGTGAGTGTATCAAGCCTGGTTCTACACAGTGAGTGAGCAACAACACACTAGTTCTACATAGTGACCAAACAATGATATGCCTGGAATGTGAGTGTATCAAACCTGGTTCTACACAGTGAGTGAGCAACAACACGCCTAGAACATGTGAGCTTCAGACCTAGTTCTACATAGTGACCAAACAATGATATGCCTGAAATGTGAGTGTATCAAACCTGGTTCTACACAGTGAGTGAGCAACAACACACCTAGAACATGTGGGCTTCAGACCTAGTTCTACATAGTGACCAAGCAATGATATGCCTGGAATGTGAGTGTATCATACCTGGTTCTACACAGTGAGTGAGTAACAACACGCCTAGAACATGTGGGCTTCAGACTTAGTTCTACATAGTGACCAAGCAATGATATGCCTGGAATGTGAGTGTATCATACCTGGTTCTACACAGTGAGTGAGCAACAACACGCCTCGAACATGTGGGCTTCAGACCTAGTTCTACATAGTGACCAAGCAATGATATGCCTGGAATGTGAGTGCATCAAACCTGGTTCTACACAGTGAGTGAGCAACAACACGCCTCGAACATGTGGGCTTCAGACCTAGTTCTACATAGTGACCAAACAATGATATGCCTGGAATGTGAGTGTATCATACCTGGTTCTACACAGTGAGTGAGCAACAACACGCCTAGAACATGTGGGCTTCAGACCTAGTTCTACATAGTGACCAAACAATGATATGCCTGGAATGTGAGTGTATCATACCTGGTTCTACACAGTGAGTGAGCAACAACACGCCTCGAACATGTGGGCTTCAGACCTAGTTCTACATAGTGACCAAGCAATGATATGCCTGGAATGTGAGTGTATCGTACCTGGTTCTACACAGTGAGTGAGCAACAACATGCCTAGAACATGTGGGCTTCAGACTTAGTTCTACATAGTGACCAAGCAATGATATGCCTGGAATGTGAGTGTATCATACCTGGTTCTACACAGTGAGTGAGCAACAACATGCCTAGAACATGTGGGCTTCAGACTTAGTTCTACATAGTGACCAAGCAATGATATGCCTGGAATGTGAGTGTATCATACCTGGTTCTACACAGTGAGTGAGCAACAACACGCCTAGAACATGTGGGCTTCAGACCTAGTTCTATATAGTGACCAAGCAATGATATGCCTGGAATGTGAGTGTATCAAGCCTGGTTCTACACAGTGAGTGAGCAACAACACGCCTCGAACATGTGGGCTTCAGACCTAGTTCTACATAGTGACCAAGCAATGATATGCCTGGAATGTGAGTGTATCATACCTGGTTCTACACAGTGAGTGAGCAACAACACGCCTCGAACATGTGGGCTTCAGACCTAGTTCTACATAGTGACCAAGCAATGATATGCCTGGAATGTGAGTGTATCATACCTGGTTCTACACAGTGAGTGAGTAACAACACGCCTAGAACATGTGGGCTTCAGACTTAGTTCTACATAGTGACCAAGCAATGATATGCCTGGAATGTGAGTGTATCATACATGGTTCTACACAGTGAGTGAGCAACAACACGCCTCGAACATGTGGGCTTCAGACCTAGTTCTACATAGTGACCAAGCAATGATATGCCTGGAATGTGAGTGTATCATACCTGGTTCTACACAGTGAGTGAGCAACAACACGCCTCGAACATGTGGGCTTCAGACCTAGTTCTACATAGTGACCAAGCAATGATATGCCTGGAATGTGAGTGTATCGTACCTGGTTCTACACAGTGAGTGAGCAACAACACACCTAGAACATATGGGCTTCAGACTTAGTTCTACATAGTGACAAAGCAATGATATGCCTGGAATGTGAGTGGATCATACCTGGTTCTACACAGTGATTGAGCAACAACACGCCTCGAACATGTAGGCTTCAGACCTAGTTCTACATAGTGACCAAGCAATGATGTGCCTGGAATGTGAGTGTATCATACCTGGTTCTACACACTGATCAAACAACAAAACTCCTGGAACATGCGGGTATTTCCCCTGTTTTTTACCACTTTCCCAATGTGCAGCAAGAATTGGTAGCTCCACCAGGCACCCTCTTAAATGCTGGCATTGTGTCATTACTTGACGATCCATGTCCTGTCTCTGATTGAAGGCTTAAAATGTTACAGGGCATTCAGAAAGTATTTACTGTATAAAATATTTTTTTGTTAATTTTTTTAGTGGTGCAGCTTTGTGCTACTATTAGTTAAAAAAAAAATTTACACCAATCTACTCTCAATAACTCATAATATAAAACAAAAAACAGATTTTATATTAAGTAGAAAAAACTGAAATATCACTTACTCTCAAGTATTCAGACCCCCCCAAAAAAAATTTCCTGCCATTTATCTCTGTAGATCCTCCCATGTCGTAAGGTTGGCTTGGGACATTAGGTGGACAACCATTTTCTGGTCTCTCAAGAGATGTTCCATTGGGTTCAAATCCGGACTCTTCATTAGAATGAAGTTGTAATAGTCCTCAGAGTGACCCTTTAAGGATATCTCTGTATTTTGCTACTATTATCTTTCCCTCAAGCCTGACCAGTCTGGGGGGAGACATGATGTGGGTCACAATGGACAGGATTTTACTCAATACCTCTATTCCTCATGACAGACAGTAGAATGTATTTTTTTTTTATTATTCTTTTTCTTTGGAGAATGGGATTTAATTTGGGTTCCATTAGTGTAATTATGAATTGTAGTGACTAAACCCATGGGCGGTGCGTCCATAAGGCGGCACAATTGGCCGCCATAGGGCACACCGGCCCGGGTGCGCTAGATTAACGAGACCGGCAGGAGGTGGGCCAACAGCGCTCCCTCCTGCCAAGCACTCAGTGTAGTGTGGCTGAGCGGAGCAGTGCGCACCGTGGTACAGGAACTTCTGTTTCCTGTACCTGACTGGACTCAAAGGAAGTGCTCACTGAGAGAGCACTTCCTGTCTGTTCGGCCGGGTACAGGAAACTGAAGCTCCTGTACCGCAGTCTGCTCCGCCCTGCCACACTACCAGAAAGGTGGGAGACACACCAGACAGGGGGAAGGAACACTATGGGATGGGGGGGGGAGGAAGGAATACTATGGGAGAGGGGACTGGGGAGAAGAACACTATGGGACATTGGAGGGGGGGAGGAAAAACACTATGGGACAGGGGAGGGGGGAGAAAGAACACTATGGGACAGGGGAAAGGAAAGAACACTATGGGGGAGAAAAGACAGGGAGGTAGGGAGGAAAGAACACTATGGGACAGGGGAGGGGGAAGGAAATAACACTATGGGAAGGGGGAAAGAACAAAATGGGACAGTGGAGGAGGGGAAAGAACACTATGGGACAGAGGAGGGGGGGAGGAAAGAACACTAAGGGACAGGGGAAAGGGGAGGAAAGAACACTATGGGGGAGAAAAGAACACTATGGGACAGGGAGGGAGGGAGGAAAGAACACTAAGGGAAAGGGGAGGAAAGAACACTATGGGGGAGAAAAGAACACTATGGGGGAGAAAAGAACACTATGGGACAGGGAGGGAGGGAGGAAAGAACACTATGGGACAAGGGAAAGGGGAGGAAAGAACACTATGGGACATGGGAAAGGAAAGAACACTATGGGACAGGGGAAAGGAAAGAACACTGTGGGGGAGAAAAGAACATTATGGGACAGGGAGGGAGGGAGGAAAGAACACTAAGGGACGGGGGAAAGGGGAGGAAAGAACACTATGGGACAGGGGAAAGGAAAGAACACTATGGGACAGGGGAAAGGAAAGAACACTATGGGACAGGGGAAAGGAAAGAACACTATGGGGGAGAAAAGAACACTATGGGACAGGGAGGGAGGGAGGAACGAACACTAAGGGACAGGGGAAAGGGGAGGAAAGAACACTATGGGGGAGAAAAGAACAGGGACAGGGAGGGAGGAAATAACACTATTGGACGGGGGAAAGAACAATATGGGACAGGGGAGGAGGGGAAAGAACACTATGGGACAGAGGAGGGGTTAGGAACACTATGGGACAGGGGAGGGGAGAAAGAACACCATGGGACATCAGGGGGGGGAGGAAAGAACACTATGGGACAGGGGAGGGGGGAGAAAGAATACTATGGGACAGAGGAAAGGGGAGGAAAGAACACTATGGGGGGAGAGGATGGGGAAAAAAGAACACTAAGAGAAAGGGAGGGAGGAAAGAACACTATGGGACAGTGGTGGGGGGAGGAAATAACACTATGGGGCGGGGGAAAGAACAATATGGGACAGGAGAGGGGGGAAAGAACGCTATGGGACATGGGAGGGGGGGAAGAACACTATTGGACAGGGAGGGAAAGAACACTATGGAACAGGGGGGAAAGAACATTATGGGAGGCGGGAAAGAACATTATGGGACAGGGGAGGGGGAAAGAAAACTATGGGATGGGGGGGAAGAACACTATGTGGCAGGGGAGGGGGAGGAAAGAACACTATGGGACAGAGAAGGTGGGGAGGAAAGAATACTATGGGACAGGGGAGGGGGAAGGAAAGAACACTATGGGACAGGGGAGGGGGAAAAAGAACACTATGGGACAGGGGAGGGGGAGAACGAACACTGTGGGACAGGGATGGGGGTTAGAAAGAATACTATGGGACAGGGGAGGGGGGGAAGGACACTATGGGACAGGGGAGGGGGAGAAAGAACACTATGGGACAGGGGAGGGGGTAGAAAGAACACCATGGGACAGGGGAGGGGTGGAAAGAACACTATGGGACAGGGGAGGGGGAAGAACGCTATGGGACAGGGAGAGGGGAAGAACACTATGGGGCACTGGAGGGGGAGGAATGAACACTGGGACAGAGAAGGTGGAGAGGAAAGAATACTATGGGACAGGAGAGGGGGGAAGAAAGAACAATATGGGACAGGGGAGGGGGGAGAAAGAACACTATGGGACAGGGGGGTAAGAACACTATGGGACAGGGGGGTAAGAACACTATGGGACAGGGGGGTAAGAACACTATGGGACAGGGGGGTAAGAACACTATGGGACAGGGGACGTGGGGAAAGAACACTATGGGACAGGGGAGGGAGAAGAAAGATCACTATAAAACAGGGAAAGGGGAAGAAACAACATTATGGGACAGGGGAAGGGGGAGGAAAGAACACTATGGGACAGGGGAGGGGAGCGAAAGAACCATAGTGTTCAGGGGGGTAAGAACACTATGGGACAGGGGACGTGGGGAAAGAACACTATGGGACAGGGGAGGGGGAAGAAAGATCACTATGGGATAGGGAAGGGGGGGAGAAGAACACTATGGAGCAGGGGAGGGGGGAGTAAAGAACACTATGGGACATGGGAAGGGGAGAAAGAACACTATGGGACAGGGGAGGGGGAGGAAAGAACACTATCGGACAGGGCAAAGGGGAGGAAAGAACACTATGGGACAGGAGAGGGGAGAAGAACACTATGAGACAGGGGAGGGGGGAAACACTATGGGACAGTGGAGGGGGGGGAAACTCTATGGGACAGGGGAGGGGGGAAGAACACTATAGGATGGGGGGAAGAACACTCTGGGACAGGGGAGAGAGGGAGGAACGATCACTATGGGACAGGGGAGGGAGGAGGAAAGAACACTATGGGACCGGGAAGGCGTGTGGAAGGAACACTATGGGACAGGGGAGGGGGGAGGAAAGCACACTATGGGACAGGGGAGAGGGGAGGAAAGAACACTATAGGACGGGGGAAGAACACTATGGGACAGGACGGGGGGAAGATCTCTATGAGACACGGGAGCAGGGGGAAAGAACACTTTGGGACAGGGGAGGGGGGAAGGACACTATGGAACAGGGGAGGGAGGAAGTACACTCTGGGACAGGGAGGGGGGAAAGAACACTGTTACACTGTTACTGTTTATAACACTACTACAACTAACGTTATGCTGGATACTTTACAAAGAGCTGTTGTCACACTGGAAATACAAAACTCACGAATGGATTTATACCGAGGTTCGGCAAACGATCAACGGACCCCCCAGTTCTTGGCGTGTGCTGCCACTTAACCCCGGTCACCTCTGGAAGTACCGAACGGCCGACCACCCGGCTGGGGAAGTGTGCCGCCAATTGATCACCCAGGGAGTTGCGGTTCGCAGTTAACCGCAAGCTAATTGACGACTCTCGACGAGGCCCGTTCGTGTCGGATCTCCCGATATGGAAACTACCGAGCAGGACACGAACGGGGACCACCTACGACCAGGCGTGTGGCCTCAATCAGTAAGTGGAATGTTGCGGTTAACCACAGATTAAGTGCCCTTTCATGGCGGTCCCCATTCGTTTACCGGACAGTGATAACACCCAGACAGAGAGCGGGGATTCGTATATTACCCTAGCCGAGGAGAGTTCCATAAGATCACGCCGAGGTACTGCTGCCTATTGTCACCGCTAAAAACATGGCCGCCATCTCGTGTTCGGGACAAAGAACACACGAAAGACTTTGTATCCAAGAGACTGACTATGTTATTCGTGAGGTCTGAGCGCTATTCACCCGGATGATGCACTCTGACCTGAGCTATATAATGATGGGTAGAATGTGAAGGATTCCTGGTAAAATTTTGTCATTATATATTTTCTACTGTTTTCCCGTATGGATATTCCACGTGGGATTTTGGGCCCTTGGGGATAATCGAGACACACTAGCCATTGGATTCATTGTCCCCAAGGAGGGAGGGGACTTATTTCAAAATATACAGTGCATTGTAATTGGTTGATTGTATGTTTTGTCCCGACATGCCACCCGGTCCAGAGGGGGCTGTCCTGGACCGGGAACATTTGCATAAATAATGCTGTCCTGTGTCAGTAAAGCCAGTTCTTATTTTGACCCTCAAATCGAAGCCTCGACTCGTTTAGCTGAGCTATAGCTAGTGGGAGATTCTACACTTGCAGGTCTCTACCGATTACAGCTCCGTTCGACTCTCCGTGTTCGGGAACCAGGACATCCAAACGATCCAACCTCCTGCTAGACCAGAGGCAATCGTAACAATTGGTGGCAGCGGCGGGATCATCCTGGAATTCCTAAGAGAGGTACAGAACGGATGGAGAGTAACTACGACAAATTCAAGCTCACCACACTAAAAGACTTACTTGAGAGCCGAGGTGGAAACGCGAGCAACCGCCCAAGGAGAGAGTTAATCGTGGACCTAACCGAGATGGACCAGAATTTCACCATGGCAGAACCCACAGCAATCCCCACCGATGAGAAAACCAGGCTGGTCAGGGAAAGGCTTCCCCTGTACGGGCCGAACCCTTCCATGGAACTGATACGGCAATTTATGGCAGAAGCAGAGGCGGACATCGAAAGAGCCTGAGCCCATGAACACAAAATGAAAGTCGCAGACCGCAACCCCACAGAGGCGGCGGGAGTCCCAAAGATCCCATTCGCGGCATTCAAGCCCTTCGTGGAAAACGAGATGGGGATTGACGAATTCTTAGCCGACGTCGAACGGCAATATGCATTACATCAAATCCCCACCACAGCTTGGCCAAAGATACTGGCCGGGAAACTGGCCGGTCCAGCTATAGAGGCTTTCCGGACTCTCAGCACCGAGGAAGCAGCACAATATCAGCTGGTAAAAGACACCTTACTGAGAAGGTATGCGGTAACCCCCGACACATATCGCAGACAATTCCGCAACACTAGCAAGAAAGCAATGGGCCCACCGTATGTGGAGAGCAGCTATCCACTGGATGAATGGGTGTTGTGCCATCACAGCAGCCGAAGTGTTGGAACTGTTTTTACTGGAGCATTTTTATGAGGGGTTGGAGCAAAAGGACAGAGAGTGGTTGAAAGACCGACGCCCGAGCGATCTCAATGAAGCAGCGAGACTGGCTGACGAACACCGAGATGCTCAGGTACACGAATATCACAACTCCCGAACAGCCGCCCGTGTCGAACCAAGAGAAACGTATCGAAGAAGCACACGAACGGAATTTCGTACCCCGGTGCCGGCCGGACCTACTCGCTATGCCGGGCCACCCAGTCAGTATCCCCAAGAATGTTCCCGCCCCACTTGCTACAAATGCAAGCAGCCAGGACACCTCATTGCCAACTGCCCCCTCAACAACAGCTGCACCCCAAGGAATACAAGGTAGAAAACAGAGAAAGGTTGCGCCAAAGTTAAAAAATAATCAGTAAAAACTATACAACAATAAAAATAATAATAATAGTAAATAAGTTCCAATGTGTGTGGGAAGAACACTATGTGGCAGGGGAGGGGGAGGAAAGAACACTATGGGACAGAGAAGGTGGGGAGGAAAGAATACTATGGGACAGGGGAGGGGGAAGGAAAGAACACTATGGGACAGGGGAGGGGGAGAAAGAACACTATGGGACAGGGGAGGGGGAGAACGAACACTGTGGGACAGGGATGGGGGTTAGAAAGAATACTATGGGACAGGGGAGGGGGGGAAGGACACTATGGGACAGGGGAGGGGGAGAAAGAACACTATGGGACAGGGGAGGGGGTAGAAAGAACACCATGGGACAGGGGAGGGGTGGAAAGAACACTATGGGACAGGGGAGGGGGAAGAACGCTATGGGACAGGGATAGGGGAAGAACACTATGGGGCACTGGAGGGGGAGGAATGAACACTGGGACAGAGAAGGTGGAGAGGAAAGAATACTATGGGACAGGAGAGGGGGGAAGAAAGAACAATATGGGACAGGGGAGGGGGGAGAAAGAACACTATGGGACAGGGGGGTAAGAACACTATGGGACAGGGGGGTAAGAACACTATGGGACAGGGGGGTAAGAACACTATGGGACAGGGGGGTAAGAACACTATGGGACAGGGGACGTGGGGAAAGAACACTATGGGACAGGGGAGGGAGAAGAAAGATCACTATAAAACAGGGAAAGGGGAAGAAACAACATTATGGGACAGGGGAAGGGGGAGGAAAGAACACTATGGGACAGGGGAGGGGAGCGAAAGAACCATAGTGTTCAGGGGGGTAAGAACACTATGGGACAGGGGACGTGGGGAAAGAACACTATGGGACAGGGGAGGGGGAAGAAAGATCACTATGGGATAGGGAAGGGGGGGAGAAGAACACTATGGAGCAGGGGAGGGGGGAGTAAAGAACACTATGGGACATGGGAAGGGGAGAAAGAACACTATGGGACAGGGGAGGAAAGAACACTATCGGACAGGGCAAAGGGGAGGAAAGAACACTATGGGACAGGAGAGGGGAGAAGAACACTATGAGACAGGGGAGGGGGGAAACACTATGGGACAGTGGAGGGGGGGGAAACTCTATGGGACAGGGGAGGGGGGAAGAACACTATAGGATGGGGGGAAGAACACTCTGGGACAGGGGAGAGAGGGAGGAACGATCACTATGGGACAGGGGAGGGAGGAGGAAAGAACACTATGGGACCGGGAAGGCGTGTGGAAGGAACACTATGGGACAGGGGAGGGGGGAGGAAAGCACACTATGGGACAGGGGAGAGGGGAGGAAAGAACACTATAGGACGGGGGAAGAACACTATGGGACAGGACGGGGGGAAGATCTCTATGAGACACGGGAGCAGGGGGAAAGAACACTTTGGGACAGGGGAGGGGGGAAGGACACTATGGAACAGGGGAGGGAGGAAGTACACTCTGGGACAGGGAGGGGGGAAAGAACACTGTTACACTGTTACTGTTTATAACACTACTACAACTAACGTTATGCTGGATACTTTACAAAGAGCTGTTGTCACACTGGAAATACAAAACTCACGAATGGATTTATACCGAGGTTCGGCAAACGATCAACGGACCCCCCAGTTCTTGGCGTGTGCTGCCACTTAACCCCGGTCACCTCTGGAAGTACCGAACGGCCGACCACCCGGCTGGGGAAGTGTGCCGCCAATTGATCACCCAGGGAGTTGCGGTTCGCAGTTAACCGCAAGCTAATTGACGACTCTCGACGAGGCCCGTTCGTGTCGGATCTCCCGATATGGAAACTACCGAGCAGGACACGAACGGGGACCACCTACGACCAGGCGTGTGGCCTCAATCAGTAAGTGGAATGTTGCGGTTAACCACAGATTAAGTGCTCTTTCATGGCGGTCCCCATTCGTTTACCGGACAGTGATAACACCCAGACAGAGAGCGGGGATTCGTATATTACCCTAGCCGAGGAGAGTTCCATAAGATCACGCCGAGGTACTGCTGCCTATTGTCACCGCTAAAAACATGGCCGCCATCTCGTGTTCGGGACAAAGAACACACGAAAGACTTTGTATCCAAGAGACTGACTATGTTATTCGGGAGGTCTGAGCGCTATTCACCCGGATGATGCACTCTGACCTGAGCTATATAATGATGGGTAGAATGTGAAGGATTCCTGGTAAAATTTTGTCATTATATATTTTCTACTGTTTTCCCGTATGGATATTCCACGTGGGATTTTGGGCCCTTGGGGATAATCGAGACACACTAGCCATTGGATTCATTGTCCCCAAGGAGGGAGGGGACTTATTTCAAAATATACAGTGCATTGTAATTGGTTGATTGTATGTTTTGTCCCGACATGCCACCCGGTCCAGAGGGGGCTGTCCTGGACCGGGAACATTTGCATAAATAATGCTGTCCTGTGTCAGTAAAGCCAGTTCTTATTTTGACCCTCAAATCGAAGCCTCGACTCGTTTAGCTGAGCTATAGCTAGTGGGAGATTCTACACTTGCAGGTCTCTACCGATTACAGCTCCGTTCGACTCTCCGTGTTCGGGAACCAGGACATCCAAACGATCCAACCTCCTGCTAGACCAGAGGCAATCGTAACAATTGGTGGCAGCGGCGGGATCATCCTGGAATTCCTAAGAGAGGTACAGAACGGATGGAGAGTAACTACGACAAATTCAAGCTCACCACACTAAAAGACTTACTTGAGAGCCGAGGTGGAAACGCGAGCAACCGCCCAAGGAGAGAGTTAATCGTGGACCTAACCGAGATGGACCAGAATTTCACCATGGCAGAACCCACAGCAATCCCCACCGATGAGAAAACCAGGCTGGTCAGGGAAAGGCTTCCCCTGTACGGGCCGAACCCTTCCATGGAACTGATACGGCAATTTATGGCAGAAGCAGAGGCGGACATCGAAAGAGCCTGAGCCCATGAACACAAAATGAAAGTCGCAGACCGCAACCCCACAGAGGCGGCGGGAGTCCCAAAGATCCCATTCGCGGCATTCAAGCCCTTCGTGGAAAACGAGATGGGGATTGACGAATTCTTAGCCGACGTCGAACGGCAATATGCATTACATCAAATCCCCACCACAGCTTGGCCAAAGATACTGGCCGGGAAACTGGCCGGTCCAGCTATAGAGGCTTTCCGGACTCTCAGCACCGAGGAAGCAGCACAATATCAGCTGGTAAAAGACACCTTACTGAGAAGGTATGCGGTAACCCCCGACACATATCGCAGACAATTCCGCAACACTAGCAAGAAAGCAATGGGCCCACCGTATGTGGAGAGCAGCTATCCACTGGATGAATGGGTGTTGTGCCATCACAGCAGCCGAAGTGTTGGAACTGTTTTTACTGGAGCATTTTTATGAGGGGTTGGAGCAAAAGGACAGAGAGTGGTTGAAAGACCGACGCCCGAGCGATCTCAATGAAGCAGCGAGACTGGCTGACGAACACCGAGATGCTCAGGTACACGAATATCACAACTCCCGAACAGCCGCCCGTGTCGAACCAAGAGAAACGTATCGAAGAAGCACACGAACGGAATTTCGTACCCCGGTGCCGGCCGGACCTACTCGCTATGCCGGGCCACCCAGTCAGTATCCCCAAGAATGTTCCCGCCCCACTTGCTACAAATGCAAGCAGCCAGGACACCTCATTGCCAACTGCCCCCTCAACAACAGCTGCACCCCAAGGAATACAAGGTAGAAAACAGAGAAAGGTTGCGCCAAAGTTAAAAAATAATCAGTAAAAACTATACAACAATAAAAATAATAATAATAGTAAATAAGTTCCAATGTGTGTGGGAAGAACACTATGTGGCAGGGGAGGGGGAGGAAAGAACACTATGGGACAGAGAAGGTGGGGAGGAAAGAATACTATGGGACAGGGGAGGGGGAAGGAAAGAACACTATGGGACAGGGGAGGGGGAGAAAGAACACTATGGGACAGGGGAGGGGGAGAACGAACACTGTGGGACAGGGATGGGGGTTAGAAAGAATACTATGGGACAGGGGAGGGGGGGAAGGACACTATGGGACAGGGGAGGGGGAGAAAGAACACTATGGGACAGGGGAGGGGGTAGAAAGAACACCATGGGACAGGGGAGGGGTGGAAAGAACACTATGGGACAGGGGAGGGGGAAGAACGCTATGGGACAGGGAGAGGGGAAGAACACTATGGGGCACTGGAGGGGGAGGAATGAACACTGGGACAGAGAAGGTGGAGAGGAAAGAATACTATGGGACAGGAGAGGGGGGAAGAAAGAACAATATGGGACAGGGGAGGGGGGAGAAAGAACACTATGGGACAGGGGGGTAAGAACACTATGGGACAGGGGGGTAAGAACACTATGGGACAGGGGGGTAAGAACACTATGGGACAGGGGACGTGGGGAAAGAACACTATGGGACAGGGGAGGGAGAAGAAAGATCACTATAAAACAGGGAAAGGGGAAGAAACAACATTATGGGACAGGGGAAGGGGGAGGAAAGAACACTATGGGACAGGGGAGGGGAGCGAAAGAACCATAGTGTTCAGGGGGGTAAGAACACTATGGGACAGGGGACGTGGGGAAAGAACACTATGGGACAGGGGAGGGGGAAGAAAGATCACTATGGGATAGGGAAGGGGGGGAGAAGAACACTATGGAGCAGGGGAGGGGGGAGTAAAGAACACTATGGGACATGGGAAGGGGAGAAAGAACACTATGGGACAGGGGAGGGGGAGGAAAGAACACTATCGGACAGGGCAAAGGGGAGGAAAGAACACTATGGGACAGGAGAGGGGAGAAGAACACTATGAGACAGGGGAGGGGGGAAACACTATGGGACAGTGGAGGGGGGGGAAACTCTATGGGACAGGGGAGGGGGGAAGAACACTATAGGATGGGGGGAAGAACACTCTGGGACAGGGGAGAGAGGGAGGAACGATCACTATGGGACAGGGGAGGGAGGAGGAAAGAACACTATGGGACCGGGAAGGCGTGTGGAAGGAACACTATGGGACAGGGGAGGGGGGAGGAAAGCACACTATGGGACAGGGGAGAGGGGAGGAAAGAACACTATAGGACGGGGGAAGAACACTATGGGACAGGACGGGGGGAAGATCTCTATGAGACACGGGAGCAGGGGGAAAGAACACTTTGGGACAGGGGAGGGGGGAAGGACACTATGGAACAGGGGAGGGAGGAAGTACACTCTGGGACAGGGAGGGGGGAAAGAACACTGTTACACTGTTACTGTTTATAACACTACTACAACTAACGTTATGCTGGATACTTTACAAAGAGCTGTTGTCACACTGGAAATACAAAACTCACGAATGGATTTATACCGAGGTTCGGCAAACGATCAACGGACCCCCCAGTTCTTGGCGTGTGCTGCCACTTAACCCCGGTCACCTCTGGAAGTACCGAACGGCCGACCACCCGGCTGGGGAAGTGTGCCGCCAATTGATCACCCAGGGAGTTGCGGTTCGCAGTTAACCGCAAGCTAATTGACGACTCTCGACGAGGCCCGTTCGTGTCGGATCTCCCGATATGGAAACTACCGAGCAGGACACGAACGGGGACCACCTACGACCAGGCGTGTGGCCTCAATCAGTAAGTGGAATGTTGCGGTTAACCACAGATTAAGTGCCCTTTCATGGCGGTCCCCATTCGTTTACCGGACAGTGATAACACCCAGACAGAGAGCGGGGATTCGTATATTACCCTAGCCGAGGAGAGTTCCATAAGATCACGCCGAGGTACTGCTGCCTATTGTCACCGCTAAAAACATGGCCGCCATCTCGTGTTCGGGACAAAGAACACACGAAAGACTTTGTATCCAAGAGACTGACTATGTTATTCGTGAGGTCTGAGCGCTATTCACCCGGATGATGCACTCTGACCTGAGCTATATAATGATGGGTAGAATGTGAAGGATTCCTGGTAAAATTTTGTCATTATATATTTTCTACTGTTTTCCCGTATGGATATTCCACGTGGGATTTTGGGCCCTTGGGGATAATCGAGACACACTAGCCATTGGATTCATTGTCCCCAAGGAGGGAGGGGACTTATTTCAAAATATACAGTGCATTGTAATTGGTTGATTGTATGTTTTGTCCCGACATGCCACCCGGTCCAGAGGGGGCTGTCCTGGACCGGGAACATTTGCATAAATAATGCTGTCCTGTGTCAGTAAAGCCAGTTCTTATTTTGACCCTCAAATCGAAGCCTCGACTCGTTTAGCTGAGCTATAGCTAGTGGGAGATTCTACACTTGCAGGTCTCTACCGATTACAGCTCCGTTCGACTCTCCGTGTTCGGGAACCAGGACATCCAAACGATCCAACCTCCTGCTAGACCAGAGGCAATCGTAACAATTGGTGGCAGCGGCGGGATCATCCTGGAATTCCTAAGAGAGGTACAGAACGGATGGAGAGTAACTACGACAAATTCAAGCTCACCACACTAAAAGACTTACTTGAGAGCCGAGGTGGAAACGCGAGCAACCGCCCAAGGAGAGAGTTAATCGTGGACCTAACCGAGATGGACCAGAATTTCACCATGGCAGAACCCACAGCAATCCCCACCGATGAGAAAACCAGGCTGGTCAGGGAAAGGCTTCCCCTGTACGGGCCGAACCCTTCCATGGAACTGATACGGCAATTTATGGCAGAAGCAGAGGCGGACATCGAAAGAGCCTGAGCCCATGAACACAAAATGAAAGTCGCAGACCGCAACCCCACAGAGGCGGCGGGAGTCCCAAAGATCCCATTCGCGGCATTCAAGCCCTTCGTGGAAAACGAGATGGGGATTGACGAATTCTTAGCCGACGTCGAACGGCAATATGCATTACATCAAATCCCCACCACAGCTTGGCCAAAGATACTGGCCGGGAAACTGGCCGGTCCAGCTATAGAGGCTTTCCGGACTCTCAGCACCGAGGAAGCAGCACAATATCAGCTGGTAAAAGACACCTTACTGAGAAGGTATGCGGTAACCCCCGACACATATCGCAGACAATTCCGCAACACTAGCAAGAAAGCAATGGGCCCACCGTATGTGGAGAGCAGCTATCCACTGGATGAATGGGTGTTGTGCCATCACAGCAGCCGAAGTGTTGGAACTGTTTTTACTGGAGCATTTTTATGAGGGGTTGGAGCAAAAGGACAGAGAGTGGTTGAAAGACCGACGCCCGAGCGATCTCAATGAAGCAGCGAGACTGGCTGACGAACACCGAGATGCTCAGGTACACGAATATCACAACTCCCGAACAGCCGCCCGTGTCGAACCAAGAGAAACGTATCGAAGAAGCACACGAACGGAATTTCGTACCCCGGTGCCGGCCGGACCTACTCGCTATGCCGGGCCACCCAGTCAGTATCCCCAAGAATGTTCCCGCCCCACTTGCTACAAATGCAAGCAGCCAGGACACCTCATTGCCAACTGCCCCCTCAACAACAGCTGCACCCCAAGGAATACAAGGTAGAAAACAGAGAAAGGTTGCGCCAAAGTTAAAAAATAATCAGTAAAAACTATACAACAATAAAAATAATAATAATAGTAAATAAGTTCCAATGTGTGTCAGAAGGTCAAATGGTTTTAGTCTCTAATTCCGCTGTGGGGGTGACTTCTCTTGTTGTAATGGTTCACACCGTCTCGTGATATGGAAGACACAAGAAGAGAGGACCAATCGTGCGGAGTGTATTAAGTAAACGTAGTAGTATTAAATCATATGTATTTCAATCACATTTAGATGAGCTATAGCCAGCTCTGGGTTTGTAGGCATATAGCGGAATAATCCCCGCTTACAGGATGTGTTGGTGCTTGTCCTCCAGGGGTTTGGTCCAACTTTCAGAAGAAGAAGATAAAAACAGCAGATAGTGCTCTCTGATGGTATTTTTGGGGTGATGAATAAAATAAGATAAAATATACTCACAAAAGAAGTGCAGGTCTCACTGCACTTTTTGGGTAGCGTTAGTGGTATAATCCCCACTTCAGGATATATAGTATAAAAATGCCAGGAAAGATAGTTGAAATAATAAAAATTATAGTTGTGTATAAAAAATGATAATGGTGCATATATCTAACCAAAAAATCATTATTATTTAAAACACAATATAAAATAACCATAACGCGTTTCACCGCTGGGGCTTTATCAAAATGGTATAACATATATCCTGGCACATGAATAGTATATATAGGTACACTAGTACTTTAAAAAATGGCGCCAAAATGACATCATAGTTAGGTGGCCAATCAGAATCATACACTGTACATTTAGAAACAGATTTAAAATTGAGTTTAAAATTTAAACCAAAGGAGTGTATCTTTAATAAAACGTTTGTTTTAGTCATATCTGATCGTTATTTTTTAAAAACGAGGTTTAGAACTTCAGAGGAATAAAGTTTTAAAAATCGCACGTCACGTGACCCGCACAGCCCCATGGGTAATGTAGTGCGTCGGTCACGTGATCGGCTTCTGCAAAGTGGGGAGGTCTTGTAGGCAATGCTGACGTCCAGTGAGTGGGCGGCACCTATTGCATGAGGGGCGGATCGTGAAACAACACGTGACCCGCGGCCAATAGGAGGATGGCACGCGGGTCACGTGATCGGCAGATCGGCGAAAGGGCGCATGGGAAATGTAGTTTAGCGCGCCCTTTCGTTAATAAATCATTATAGACTGATAATTTTCGGAAAATACATATTTAAATATGTATAAAAGTTGGTTAAGGAGGTAAATAAATGAATGATTAAATGAATTAGTTAAGTATAACATATACTGGCTAATTCTAAATAGATGAATGGATGAATTAATCAAGTATGAATGGTACTAGCTGATTAGGCATATCAAATATGACATTAGATGTAATAGTGCAAATAGGGAAAATAAAATGAGTATATAGACATCACATAAATAAACTTATTAAAACCAAAAAGCAATAGAGATATTTCTAGACACTTATATGTAATAAATAAATAAAATAGAATAAATAAGATGAGATAAAATAAAATAAAATAAAACAATGAGACACATCTTAAAGAGTAACTGGTAGTGGAAGCCCTACATTTTAGGCTTTCATTAAGGTGCATATACACATTTAAGCATATATATTAATGGTATATATATTAATGATGAACATATAAGCGATAATGCAGTCAGGCTGGGGGTATCCCAGACTATAATGCCGTAGGTGACAACTATGAATCGGATAGCCCCAGACTGACTGCATAAAACCATACATAATAAAATGACATTTGTTAAAAAACCAATCATATTATTATAAAAAATTAAATAAATCAAAGTCAGCGTTTAAGCCTTGGGGGGTTAGAGTTTGTAGATTGAACACCCACTCCATTTCTGATCTCCCTAAGATATTTTTTATGTTGCCCCCTCTCCAGGGCAATTTACATTTTTTGATACCTATACATTTTAAAAATTTGGGATCCCGATTATTTATTTATTTATTTATTTATTATTGCCATTTATATAGCGCCAACAGATTCCGTAGCGCTTTACAATATTATGAGAGGGGGATTTAACTATAAATAGGACAATTACAAATAAACTTACAGGAACAATAGGTTGAAGAGGACCCTGCTCAAACGAGCTTACATTCTATAGGAGGTGGGGTGTAAAACACATTAGGACAGGAATTTACAATCAAATAAGGTGGGCTGCCCTTTAGGAGAGGGCAAGAGACAGGTATGTGAGGTAAGGGTTAGTCTTGGAGGCCATAAGCTTTCCTAAAGAGATGGGTTTTAAGGCACTTCTTAAAAGATGCAAGACTAGGGGAGAGTCTGATGGCGGTAGGCAGGCTATTCCATAGGAAGGGAGCCGCCCGCGAGAAGTCCTGCAAGCGCGAGTTGGCCGTACGAGTGCGGACAACGGACAGGAGGTGGTCACGGGCAGAACGGAGAGACCGAGAAGGGACATACCTATGGATCTGTGAGGAGATATAAGAGGGGCTAGAGTTGTTCAGTGCTTTATAGGTGTGAGTTAGTACCTTGAATTGACTCCTATAGCATACAGGAAGCCAATGTAAGGACTGGCAGAGGGGTGAGGTGTGAGAGAAACGACTAGAGAGGAAAATCAATCTAGCAGCAGCATTCATTACGGACTGTAAGGGTGCAGTACGGCTATTGGGGAGACCAATCAGGAGAGGGTTACAATAATCCATGCGGGAAATTACTAGAGCATGGACAAGCTCCTTGGTAGTATCTGGTGCAAGAAAGGGGCGGATGCGGGCTATGTTTTTAAGATGGAATCTACAGGATTTGGCAACATGCTGGATGTGAGGCTCAAAGGTGAGACCAGAGTCAAGTATGACGCCAAGACAGCGCGCTTGCAAGGATGGACTGATGTTGGTACCACAAACTTGGAGGGAGAGCGAGAGAGGAGGATCAGTATTAGGAGGAGGAAAGACAAGGAGCTCAGTTTTTGAGAGATTGAGTTTCAGAAAGCGGGAGGACATCCAGTCAGAGATGGAAGAAAGGCAAGCAGTGACACGTTGCAGGACGGCAGGGGAGAGGTCCGGGGAGGAGAGATATAGCTGGGTGTCATCAGCGTACAGGTGGTAGTGAAATCCAAAAGAGGTAATAAGTTTGCCAAGAGAGGCAGTATAAAGAGAAAATAGAAGGGGACCAAGGACGGAGCCTTGGGGAACTCCAACCGAGACAGGGCAAGGGGAGGAGGTATCATTAGAAAAGGAGACACTGAATGAGCGTTGGGAGAGATAAGAGGAAAACCATGAGAGGACAGAGTCACAGAGACCAAGCGATTGAAGAGTTTGAAGAAGGAGAGCATGATCAACGGTGTCAAAGGCCGCTGAGAGGTCAAGAAGAATTAGTATGGAGTAGTGGCCTTTGGATTTAGCTGCGATTAGGTCGTTAGTAACTTTGATAAGGGCAGTCTCTGTAGAGTGGAGAGGGCGGAAGCCAGATTGAAGAGGGTCAAGGAGAGAGTTGGAATTGAGGAAATGAGACACACGGGTAAAGACAAGTCTTTCCAGAAGCTTTGAGGAAAAAGGGAGCAGGGATATGGGACGGTAGTTAGAGGGGGTGGATGGGTCGAGGGATGGTTTTTTTAGTATAGGTACTACAGTGGCATGTTTAAGGTCAGCAGGGACGATGCCAGAGGAGAGCGAGCAGTTGAAGATGTGTGTTAGAGAAGGCACGAGACAAGTGGAGAGAGATCTAATAAGGTGAGATGGGACAGGATCGAGCGGGCAAGTGGTGGGGCGAGAGGAGCAAAGAAGTGCTTAGACACAGAGTGATTGGGGTATCCGTTTTTTATATTCCGGCAATGTTCTGCTAATCTGGTTTTTAGACATCTGGTGGTCATACCTACATATTGGAGGCCACATGGGCACTCCAATAGATAGATGACGTTGGTGGTATTACATCCAATAAAATCTTTAATGGTATAGTTTTTGTTGGTGATATTGGATTTAAAATTAGTAACTTTACAGTGTGTAGAGGGAGCAGTGCTCTTACACACAATGCATCTTTTGCATTTGTAAAATCCTGTAGCTCCATCTAAAAAGGTGTGTGGTGGATTTTTTATTTCCTTAGTATAGTTATCAGTTAAAATGGATCTAAAATTTGGTGCACCTCTAAAAACAATTTTAGGTTGTATTGGTAAGATTTCTTTCAGGAGATCGTCCTGTCTTAAGAGATGCCAGTGTTTTTTGATTGTTTTTTTGATAAAACCATTTTTGTTATTATAATTAAAAATTATAGGAAGGGTGGGGGCTTCCGTGTTGTTTTTATCCTTATAGGTAAGGAGGCTCTCTCTAGGTTTTTCTTTCACTGATAATATAGTGTTATCCAATTTTGTGGGTGAATAGTTTTTTTCCATAAATTGTTTTTTTAAAACCAATGATTGTTCGTTAAAATCATTAATGTGGGAACAATTTCGACGTATTCGTAAAAACTGACTTTTCGGTGCACTCTCCAGCCATGGCTTGTAGTGACAACTGGTGTGGTCAATTGCAGTGTTAGTGCATACTTTTTTAAAAAATGTTTTAGTGTGTATTGTACCTTCTTTGATAAAAATACTTAGATCTAAAAAATTGATTATCTCTTTACTATATTCACATGTTAAAACAATCCCTTTGTCGTTGGAATTAAGGTGTGATATAAAAGAGTTAAGTGAGTCCTCCGGGCCCTTCCATATAAAAAACAGATCATCAATATATCTAAAATAGGAGACCAGGTTATGCTCCCAGGCATGCCGTCCCCAGATGGCGCTGGATTCCCAGTCAGCCATAAAAAGGTTGGCATAACTGGGAGCAAACCTGGTCCCCATAGTTGTTCCCCTTTTTTTTCTTTTTTTTTTTTTTTTTTAAATTCTTTATTTTTGTTCGTGCATGAAATTACAGTCTGGCTTGCTGCGCCACAATAGTTACAGCCAACCGTTCAGTGACATAGAATGACATGGCATTAGAAATACAGTGCACTTTTTTTTAAGGTGGTATAAAATTTAACAAGATTTACATTGCAGACACGTAGAGTAAACAGATTAGGATGTTAGATACTAGCTTTTCTATTCTCGTTGTGACAATAGTGTAATTGTGGGGCTATACAGTCAGGGCCGGCCTTAGGGGTGTGCGAGCTGTGCGGCCGCACAGGGCGCCATGGTGCAGGGGGCGCCCTGCGGCCGCATAGCTCACACGGCATGTCTGTTAGCCGCAATGCTAACAAGGCATTTGCCTTGGGCGGCATTTTCCAGGGGGCGGCAAAAAAAGCCGCCCCCAAATGCCCAAGGCAAATATCTTGTTAGCCTTGCGGCTAACAGACATGCCGGGCTGCTGGGTGGCCGGGCGGCGCTGGTGGGCGGCTGGCGAGGGAGCATTTCCTCTGAGCTGTATGCTCAGCTCCCTCGCGCGCCGCACAGTGAGGCTGGGAGCCGGAATATGACGTCATATTCCGGCTCCCAGCCTCACTCTGCGGCGCGCGAGGGAGCTGAGCAAACAGCTCAGAGGAAGTGCTCCCTCGCCAGCCGCCCGCCAGCGCTGCCCGCCCAGCCCAGCAGCCACTGGACCACCAGGGAGGAAGAGACCCCCCCCCCCCAGCATTCCCAAAGGTAAGGAGGCTGGGGGGGTGTCTAAATAAATTTTAAAAAATGTGTTAATGTGGGTGAGTGTGTGTGTGTGTGTGTGTGGGTGAGTGTGTGTGTGTGTGTATGTTAGTCTGTGTCTGTTAGTGTGTGTGTGTGTGTGTGTCTGTGTATGTTAGTGTGTGTCTGTGTATGTTAGTGTGTGTCTGTGTCTGTTAGTGTGTGTCTGTGTATGTTAGTGTGTGTCTGTTAGTGTGTGTCTGTGAGTGTGTGTCTGTGAGTGTGTTTGTCTGTTAGTGAGTGTGTGTGTCTGACTGTGTGTGTGTGGCTGTCTGCCTGTGTGTGTGTGACTGTTTGCCTATGTTTGTGTGTGTGTGTGTGTGTGACTGTCTGCGCGTGTGTGTGACTGCGCGTGTGTGTGTGTGACTGTCTGCGCGTGTGTGTGTGACTGTCTGCACGTGTGTGTGTGTGACTGTCTGCGCGTGTGTGTGACTGCGCGTGTGTGTGTGTGACTGTCTGCGCGTGTGTGTGTGACTGTCTGCACGTGTGTGTGTGTGACTGTCTACGCGTGTGTGTGTGTGTGTGACTGTCTGCGTGTGTGTGTGACTGTCTGCGTGTGTGTGTGTGACTGTCTGCCAGTGTGTGTGTGTGTGTGTGTGTGTGTGTGTGGCTGTTTGCCTCTGTGTGTTTGTGTGTGTGGCTGTCTGCCTGTGTGTGTGTGTGACAGGGTGTGTGGGAAGGGGTAAGGAGTGGGGGAGGGGGGGGCGCTGTGAAATTTTTTTGCACAGGGCGCCCAAATGCCTAAGGCCGGCCCTGTATACAGTTATAATACCTATGAGGTTAACGAAGATTAGCTATTCTATATGAACATTCTTAGGTATAGTTATACACATGCAGGGTCCCTGTGATATTATGTGGCTCAGTTTTTGTTATTAATTTAGCATGCTTAAGTAGTGCAACGTTGGAGCTACGATTTTAACTGTAAGTAAAGCCTGCAAGCGGGATTAGTTTGTGCATGAGCTAGGTTAATGACTAATGCATAATACAAGCAGTGCGGTTTTAGGACGTTAGATACAACACTTAACTAGTGCATGTGTGCCCAATAAATGCTTAAAAGTTTGCTTATATAGACTGCTGTTCCCCTTTTTTGAAGATAAAAAGAGTCATAAAACCAAAAGTAATTGTTAGTTAAAATGATGTCTATACCTTCTACAATAAAATTGATCTGAGAGTCTGGAATTCTTTTTTCGTTAGATAATATTGTTTTAACAGCATTGCATCCAAGTTGGTGGGGGATAATAGTATACAGGGAGGTGACATCACATGTAACGAGTGTAAAATCTGGTTCCCAACAAAAACCATTTAAAAATCTCAGTAGTGACATTGAATCCTTCAAATAAGATTTCATAAGTTTTACCGCTGGTTGTAGTAGGGTATCTATATATTGGGACAAATTACATAACGGAGAGTTGATCCCGGACACAATGGGTCTGCCGGGGGGGTGTTGAGCGTCTTTGTGTATTTTTGGTAAAAAATAAATTACTGGGATTTTAGGATTTTTTACAAACAGGTAATCAAATTCTTTTTTGTTCAGAATATTTTCATCTAATCCTTTTTGTAGAAAGGTCATTATTTTTTGCTGTATGGATGATGTGGGATCCCTAGATAATTTCTCATATATAGCAGTATCGTTTAGTTGTTTATAGGCTTCATTAATATACATTGAACTCGATTGGATAACTAGACCCCCACCCTTGTCAGCAGGTTTAATAACAATTTCTTTGTCTTGTTGCAATTGTTTGATAGCTCTCTTTTCTAGTGCATTTAGGTTCTGTGCATCATATTTATTGTATTTAATTTTATTAAAATCTCTTAGCACAGATTTCTCAAACATCACTAGTGGGGCTGATTTAAAATGATAGGGATAAAAAGTAGATTTTGGTTTGAGGTCCGTGTTAATGTAAGCAGATTGCTCGGTGGAGGTAGGGGGAGGGAGGGATGACGGGGGAGGGGGATTGGTTTCTGGGTTATGCGCATTAAAAAATCTCTTAAGTGTAGCTTTACGTACGAATTTATTGACATCTAAAAATGCTTCAAAGGGTTTAAAAGAATTTGTTGGGGCATATTTTAGTCCTTTGCTTAAAACTGAAATCTGTGCTGCATTTAAAACTTTTTGTGATAAATTAAATATGCCAGCATCTGATTCTTTCGGAGCGGTTTTTATCTTTCTAATCTCTCTTTTTTGTTGTCTTCTGCCGCTCCGTTTGCCTCTGGGCTTAGGGTTCTTTTCTTTGCTCTTGTTGGGTATGGTGTATTTACAAAAGTGTTTTCAATTTCGGAGTCAATAGATAATAATTGGTACCTATTGGTATGTGTAATGGGGGTTTCACTGTGATTTTTATAGTAGTGGCTAGCAGGGGCGTATTAGCCGCGAGGCAAACAAGGCATTTGCCTTGGGCGGCATTTTCCAGGGGGCGGCAAAAAAAGCCGCCCCCAAATGCCCAAGGCAAATGTCTTGTTAGCCTTGCGGCTAACAGACATGCCGGTGGGCTGCTGGGCGATCGGGCGGCCCTGCCTGCCTGGCGGGCGGGCGGCCGGCCGGCGAGGGAGCACTTCCCCTGAGCTGTCTGCTCAACTCCCTCGCCAGCCGCAGAGTGAGGGTCGGAGGCGGAGCCGGAATATGACGTCATATTCCGGCTCCCAGCCTCACTCTGAGGCGCGCGAGGGAGCTGAGCAGACAGCTCAGGGGAAGTGCTCCCTCGCCGGCCGGCCGGCCGCCCGCCCGCCCGCCATGCAGGGCCGCCCGATCGCCCAGCAGCCACTGGACCACCAGGGAAGAAGAGACACCCCCCCTCCCCAGCATTCCCAAAGGTAAGGAGGGGGGGGTTAATTAAAAAAAAAAAAAACGTGTTAAAAATAAATATAAAAAACATGTGTTAAAAATAATTTTTTTAAAAAAAATGTGTTAAAAATAAATTAAAAAAAAGTGTTAAAAATAAATTTAAAAAAAAATGTGTTAATGTGGGTGTGTGTGTGTCTGTGTGTGTGTCAGTGTGTGTGTCTGTTAGTGTGTGTATGTTAGTGAGTGTGTATGTTAGTGAGTGTGTGTGTCTGTTAGTGTGTGTGTCTGTTAGTGTTTCTGTCTGTGTCTGTTAGTGTCTGTGTCTGTTAGTGTTTGTGTCTGTTAGTGTCTGTTAGTGTTTGTGTCTGTGTCTGTTAGTGTGTGTGTCTGTGTCTGACTGTGTGTGTCTGAGAGTGTGTGTATGTTAGTGAGTGTGTATGTTAGTGAGTGTGTGTGTCTGCTAGTGAGTGAGTGTGTGTCTGTTAGTTAGTGTGTTTGTCTGTTACTGAGTGTGAGTGTGTCTGTTAGTGTGTGTGTGTTTCTGTTAGCTAGTGTATGCGTATCTGTCAGTGAATGTGTGTGTGTGTATTTAGTATGCGGGGCGGGGGGAAAGGTTGGGTGGGGGTGGCGCGGGAGGAGGGGGGGCGCGGGGGGAGGGGGGGCGCCTGAGTTTTGTCCTGCCTAGGGCAGCACAAAACCAGGATACACCACTGGTGGCTAGGCCTTTGGGTTTTTGGTGAGTGTTTGTAAGTATCGGGACTCCGTGCATTGTAGTAATTGGAACGGGAATCTTGGTGCATAGACGTATAGTAAGGAGTTCTTCGTGGTTTGAATGTGGCTGATCGATGGTATGAGGATGTGGGTGCATGATTAGGGTTGAAATTCCTATAATAAGGCCTCGGTTTGTGGGGGGAATGGTGAGGGGGTGGGTGAGTGGGGTGATTGGAGTTTTTGGTGACATATGGGGATTCGTGACGTGTATTTGGTGCTGATTGTCTTTGGATTGTCTCATTGTTTTATTTTATTTTATTTTATCTCATCTTATTTATTCTTTTTTATTTATTTATTACATATAAGTGTCTAGAAATATCTCTATTGCTTTTTGGTTTTAATAAGTTTATTTATGTGATGTCTATATACTCATTTTATTTTCCCTATTTGCACTATTACATCTAATGTCATATTTGATATGCCTAATCAGCTAGTACCATTCATACTTGATTAATTCATCCATTCATCTATTTAGAATTAGCCAGTATATGTTATACTTAACTAATTCATTTAATCATTCATTTATTTACCTCCTTAACCAACTTTTATACATATTTAAATATGTATTTTCCGAAAATTATCAGTCTATAATGATTTATTAACGAAAGGGCTACATTTCCCATGCGCCCTTTCGCCGATCTGCCGATCACGTGACCCGCGTGCCATCCTCCTATTGGCCGCGGGTCACGTGTTGTTTCACGATCCGCCCCTCATGCAATAGGTGCCGCCCACTCACTGGACGTCAGCATTGCCTACAAGACCTCCCCACTTTGCAGAAGCCGATCACGTGACCGACGCACTACATTACCCATGGTGCTGTGCGGGTCACGTGACGTGCGATTTTTAAAACTTTATTCCTCTGAAGTTCTAAACCTCGTTTTTAAAAAATAACGATCAGATATGACTAAAACAAACGTTTTATTAAAGATACACTCCTTTGGTTTAAATTTTAAACTCAATTTTAAATCTGTTTCTAAATGTACAGTGTATGATTCTGATTGGCCACCTAACTATGATGTCATTTTGGCGCCATTTTTTAAAGTACTAGTGTACCTATATATACTATTCATGTGCCAGGATATATGTTATACCATTTTGATAAAGCCCCAGCGGTGAAACGCGTTATGGTTATTTTATATTTTTGTGTTTTAAATAATAATGATTTTTTGGTTAGATATATGCACCATTATCATTTTTTATACACAACTATAATTTTTATTATTTCAACTATCTTTCCTGGCATTTTTATACTATATATCCTGAAGTGGGGATTATACCACTAACGCTACCCAAAAAGTGCAGTGAGACCTGCACTTCTTTTGTGAGTATATTTTATCTTATTTTATTCATCACCCCAAAAATACCATCAGAGAGCACTATCTGCTGTTTTTATCTTCTTCTTCTGAAAGTTGGACCAAACCCCTGGAGGACAAGCACCAACACATCCTGTAAGCGGGGATTATTCCGCTATATGCCTACAAACCCAGAGCTGGCTATAGCTCATCTAAATGTGATTGAAATACATATGATTTAATACTACTACGTTTACTGTAATACACTCCGCACGATTGGTCCTCTCTTCTTGTGTCTTCCATATCACCCCCACAGGTGAAGTCACCCCCACAGCGGAATTAGAGACTAAAACCATTTGACCTTCTGACACACATTGGAACTTATTTACTATTATTATTATTTTTATTGTTGTATAGTTTTTACTGATTATTTTTTAACTTTGGCGCAACCTTTCTCTGTTTTCTACCTTGTATTCCTTGTATAGAGGGTTAGAGGGTTACCCTCTATAAGGTTGCTGCCTGTCCAATATATTATTAGCGCTAACCTACACCCCTTTTTCTTGCACCCCAAGGAATTCCCATCCCAACTCCTCGGGCAATAACCGCTCAGCCCGCGCTTTCTGTGTTGAACAAGAAAGCCCTCTGGAGGAATATCTGGGACCCTTACATGAAGCCAACCCCGTATATGCCGCAACAGACAACCGACAGCACCATCCACAGAAGGTACTGTTGGAGGGCCGTCCGGCACAGGGGTTGAGGGACACGGGGGCCACTATTACCCTTGTCCAGGGGCGACAAGTACCGGCGCATAAGCGCTCCACGGACACTGTGGCGGTCAGAGTGGCTGGACGGGACATCTACAAATTACCCACAGCTCAAGTGCATCTTGATTGGGGTGCGGGAAAAGGACTTGTGAGGGTGGGGATCATGGATAGCTTACCCGCTGAGGTTTTACTGGGCAACGACCTGGGACCCATGACTTCTGCCTTTGCCCCATCATATAACGCAGAGGCACACCCAGTCACCACCTGGTCACAAGCAGGACATGCTCGAGACCCTTCACCAGTGCGGGAGACTCAGGTAAGACCGAACCCGACTGTGCCTAACCCCCCTTCCCCATTACCCTGGGATACTCCTACAGCCTTTGAGGCTGAAACTAAAACCGACCCCACTCTCCAGAAATACAAGGAGAGAGACAACTCAGGGACAGGGGGATCAGACCAAGAGACGTTTGTATGGGAGCAGGGCAGACTGTACAGGCATACTGAAAAGAAAGGGAGCCATAGGAGGCAGTTATTAATCCCTCACAAGTATAGGCGAGATATTCTCCGGGTGGGTCACGATATCCCACTAGCGGTAACCCGGACCCTCAAGCGTATTACCCATACCCTCTTCTGGCCAGGGGTACATGCAGATGTACGCTCATATTGTATACTTGTGAAGTGTGCCAAAGGGTAGGCAAAAGAGGAGACCACCCTAAGGCACACCTCGTGAATATGCCTACCATAGAAGAACCGTTCAGCAGGGTAGCCATTGACCTAGTAGGACCCCTCGCCACTCCTAGCCAGTTCTTATTTTGACCCTCAAATCGCAGCCTCGACTCGTTTTGTGGGGAAAGGGTAGCTAGTGGGAGATTCTACACTTGCAGGTCTCTACCGATTCCAGCTCCGTTCGACTCTCCGTGTTCGGGAACCAGGACATCCAAACGATCCAACCTCCTGCTAGACCGGAGGCAATCGTAACAGCTACCTTTCAGCGGATGGTGGACCGGCTCCTAGATGGGTTACAAGACTACACCTGTGCAAATCTCGATGATATTGCCATATTCAGCAATACCTGGCAGGAGCACTTGGCCCATATAGGAGCGGTTCTAGACAGAATCAGGGAAGCCGGTCTGACGTTGAAACCGGCTAAATGTAGTATTGGGATGGCTGAGGTACAGTACCTGGGCCATCGAGTGGGCTGTGGCAAGCAGAAGCCAGAACCATTCAAAGTAGAGGGCGTAGCCCAATGGCCTACCCCTAGGAATAAGACCCAGGTGTTAGCTTTTCTAGGGACAGCCAGATACTATAGAAAGTTCGTCCCCAATTATAGCGCCCTGGCCAAACCCCTGACTGACTTGACCCGTAAGAACCTTCCCCGCCAAGTAACCTGGACCCCGGAGTGTGAGCAGGCATTCCAACATCTGAAAAATGCAGTTATAAATGCCCCCGTCTTGGCAGCTCCCAATCCAACTAAATGTTTTCTTGTTCACACAGACGCTTCTATGTTTGGATTGGGGGCCGTACTGAGCCAAGTCGGGGCCGATGGCGGAGAACATCCCGTGGCTTACATCAGTCGCAAGCTGTTACCCAGAGAAGTAAGCTACGCCGCCATCGAAAAGGAGTGCCTGGCTGTGGTGTGGGCCCTCAAGAAGTTGCAGCCGTATTTATATGGACAGGCTTTTTCCTTGCTCACGGATCACAACCTATTAATATGGCTGAACCGGGTGGCTGGGGACAATGCCAGGCTGCTGCGCTGGAGCTTGGCGCTGCAGCCTTTTGACTTCAACATCCAGTACCGCCCGGGCAAACAAAATGGAAACGCTGACGAGATGTCTAGACAAACTGACTTGGAGCAATGATCCGTGAGCACCCCGGACATCCCCAAGCCAATCCGTGCTGGATCAGACTGTGTATGCCGGCTTGTGGGCAAGGGGGAGCAGTGTAGCGGATTGTGTTAAGCCTGTCCTGTAAAAATTTGTGTATATTGCATTTCGTTTTATTCCATTCATGTATAGTGTATAAGCTGTATAATTGCATATGTGGGTTCTGTAGATTTCATACGAATGAAACTACCGAACTATCAGACCACCCCAGTGAGAAGGGTGCACCTCGTGCCTATTAAGTGCCTGGGTGCACAAAAATCTCAGCGGTGTTTGGTCGTCGAGTGTCTGGAACTCAAATCGGACACTCAAACAACCGAACACCGTTGAGACCTCCAGAGTTCCGTAACTACTGAACGGAGGGACCAGGCTACCCCCCGTTCGGTAGAAACAAAGTGCCAAACAAGGGAAATACAATGCATGTAGTATTAAGTGTGGATGGCAAGGATTACTATACGTTTTAACTGCCGAACGGAGACCGACCGCAGGGCCCAAATACATGGAGCCTTTTCCGGATACCATCTCGTGTGCGGTCGGTCAAACTTCACCCTCCACCTAACTCCCGAATCCCTGGTCCGATCTGGGTGAATTTTGGATATATTATTCACCTAGATCAGGGCTACCTGGCGGTACCCTAAGAATTATGCTACCTACTGGTTTAGGGGTACATCCAGGTTTTGGGGAAATGTGTGTTACAGTTAAGAGGATTATGAGTCACATTGAGGGGAGGAGATGTGTGGGAGTTAACTGTGACTGTATTGGTTAATGTCCTAATGTTTGTAAATCCCTCCCTTGCATGGGAGAAACTCTTAAAAGGAGACTGTGAGAATAAACGTCAGTTCTGCTCCTGATGCTGTGTGTCGTCCAGTCATTGGGATTGCTGTTGGGATATTGTTGGATTACTTTGCCTGCTGAAATTACTACTGCTTAAGGATTTACAATACTTGTTCCTGAGCCTCACTGGGATCTTAAGTGGAGAATAGCTGTGGAATATCAGCTCTCCGCTACAAAGGTTTCTACTGGTATTTCAGAAAATGTGTGAATTATGGTTTGTACTTGTAACAGATCCTGCTATCCCTGAAGGACAGATCCTTGCAGCTTCTCCCGAAATCCCAGCTGAATAAAAGTAAAGTAGTGATTATAGCTCCCAATCGAGACTTCATGAAGGGGTAAAATGATCTGGTTTAATGTTGGCCACACTCGGCCTTTTATGATGGTCTTCCAGCAAGGGTTACTCCCACAGGGACCTTGTGGAAGACTGTGACACAAAATACAGTAACCAATCATTTTACATCACAATAATAAACACACCCACACAAACAGAGTAATCCCTCCTCTCTATCCTGGAGATAATTGGCTTAAGTGGTTGGAGTAAACTTAATTATCTCCAGGTAGAGAGAAACATTTTCTTTTTACATTATAACTAAACTGTATTAAAATCTATAATTCATATTTTGCCGAATGGAGTCCCCATGTTCAACATACCCCTAGATTGCTTTGATCTGAGCGCATATTAGAGTCGAATAGCGCTCAGATCCCACGAACACAGTTCAAATGCCATCGGGTTAAATATTTTGTTCACCAGTTGTTCGTGCAAAATGTATCAGAGAATGGCTCCATGCTTTCAGCTACCTGGGGTCGGTCTTATTTCGTATGTTAAAAGTCCCGAACAGTATAGTGTTCGTGTATTAGAAAATGAATGGGTTGGATGTGGGTAATCCTCAGCGGTGTTCATCTAAATAGGTGTCCGAAAATAGTTCCATAGCGTCGACGACCATTTACCGCTGAGCATTTGACGATTTAAAATGGCCGCCGCCACGTGTTCGACAAACGAACGATGACCACACAGCCTTTCGACAAATACTTGTGGTTAACCGCAAAGGCTGGGTGGTTAATGAGCTGCACACGACCATTGTAGGTGGTCTGATTGTTCGGGAGTTTGTTTGGTTATTTTAACAAAAGCACGAAAGGGCCAAGCATTCGAAAATCATACAAAAGTAACTGTCTCCAATGATTCGGCAAAACAGGGGTTTTGTCACAATACTGCTAAAGACAGAAAGTGTGTGAATTATGGTCTGTACTGGTAAGAGCAGAGAGTGTGTGAATTAAGGTTTGTACTGGTAAGGGCAGAAAGTGTGTGAATTATGGTGTCTACTGAAAAAGGCAGAAAGTGTGTGAATTATGGTGTGTACTGGTAAGGGCAGAAAGTGTGTGAATTAAGGTTTGTACTGGTAAAGGCAGAAAGTGTGTGAATTATGGTGTGTACTGGTAAAGGCAGAAAGTGTGTGAATTATGGTGTGTACTGGTAAGAGCAGAAAGTGTGTGAATTATGGTGTGTACTGGTAAGAGCAGAGAGTGTGTGAATTATGGTGTGTACTGGTAAGGGCAGAAAGTGTGTGAATTATGGTGTGTACTGGTAAGAGCAGAGAGTGTGTGAATTATGGTGTGTACTGGTAAGAGCAGAGAGTGTGTGAATTATGGTGTGTACTGGTAAAGGCAGAAAGTGTGTGAATTATGGTGTGTACTGGTAAAGGCAGAAAGTGTGTGAATTATGGTGTGTACTGGTAAGGGCAGAAAGTGTGTGAATTATGGTGTGTACTGGTAAAGGCAGAAAGTGTGTGAATTATGGTGTGTACTGGTAAAGGCAGAGAGTGTGTGAATTATGGTGTGTACTGGTAAGGGCAGAAAGTGTGTGAATTATGGTGTGTAGTGGTAAGGGCAGAAAGTGTGTGAATTATGGTGTGTACTGGTAAGAGCAGAGAGTGTGTGAATTATGGTGTGTACTGGTAAGGGCAGAAAGTGTGTGAATTATGGTGTGTACTGGTAAAAGCAGAGAGTGTGTGAATTATGGTGTGTACTGGTAAGGGCAGAAAGTGTGTGAATTATGGTGTGTACTGGTAAGGGCAGAAAGTGTGTGAATTATGGTGTGTACTGGTAAAGGCAGAAAGTGTGTGAATTATGGTGTGTACTGGTAAGAGCAGAGAGTGTGTGAATTATGGTGTGTACTGGTAAGAGCAGAGAGTGTGTGAATTATGGTGTGTACTGGTAAGAGCAGAGAGTGTGTGAATTATGGTGTGTACTGGTAAAGGCAGAAAGTGTGTGAATTATGGTGTGTACTGGTAAAGGCAGAAAGTGTGTGAATTATGGTGTGTACTGGTAAGGGCAGAAAGTGTGTGAATTATGGTGTGTACTGGTAAGGGCAGAAAGTGTGTGAATTATGGTGTGTACTGGTAAGAGCAGAGAGTGTGTGAATTATGGTGTGTACTGGTAAAGGCAGAAAATGTATGAATTAAGGTTTGTACTGGTAAGGGCAGAAAGTGTGTGAATTAAGGTTTGTACTGGTAAAGGCAGAAAGTGTGTGAATTATCGTGTGTACTGGTAAAGGCAGAAAGTGTGTGAATTATGGTGTGTACTGGTAAGAGCAGAGTGTGTGAATTATGGTGTGTACTGGTAAAGGCAGAAAGTGTGTGAATTAAGGTTTGTACTGGTAAGGGCAGAAAGTGTGTGAATTATGGTGTGTACTGGTAAAGGCAGAAAGTGTGTGAATTAAGGTTTGTACTGGTAAAGGCAGAAAGTGTGTGAATTATGGTGTGTACTGGTAAGGGCAGAAAGTGTGTGAATTATGGTGTGTACTGGTAAGAGCAGAGAGTGTGTGAATTATGGTGTGTACTGGTAAGAGCAGAGAGTGTGTGAATTATGGTGTGTACTGGTAAGAGCAGAGAGTGTGTGAATTATGGTGTGTACTGGTAAAGGCAGAAAGTGTGTGAATTATGGTGTGTACTGGTAAGGGCAGAAAGTGTGTGAATTAAGGTTTGTACTGGTAAAGGCAGAAAGTGTGTGAATTAAGGTTTGTACTGGTAAAGGCAGAAAGTGTGTGAATTAAGGTGTGTACTGGTAAAGGCAGAAAGTGTGTGAATTAAGGTTTGTACTGGTAAAGGCAGAAAGTGTGTGAATTATGGTGTGTACTGGTAAAGGCAGAAAGTGTGTGAATTAAGGTTTGTACTGGTAAGGGCAGAAAGTGTGTGAATTATGGTGTGTACTGGTAAGGGCAGAAAGTGTGTGAATTATGGTGTGTACTGGTAAGGGCATAAAGTGTGTGAATTATGGTGTGTACTGGTAAAGGCAGAAAGTGTGTGAATTATGGTGTGTACTGGTAAAGGCAGAAAGTGTGTGAATTATGGTGTGTACTGGTAAGGGCAGAAAGTGTGTGAATTATGGTGTGTACTGGTAAGAGCAGAGAGTGTGTGAATTATGGTGTGTACTGGTAAGAGCAGAGAGTGTGTGAATTATGGTGTGTACTGGTAAGAGCAGAGAGTGTGTGAATTATGGTGTGTACTGGTAAGAGCAGAGAGTGTGTGAATTATGGTGTGTACTGGTAAAGGCAGAAAGTGTGTGAATTATGGTGTGTACTGGTAAAGGCAGAAAGTGTGTGAATTATGGTGTGTACTGGTAAAGGCAGAAAGTGTGTGAATTATGGTGTGTACTGGTAAAGGCAGAAAGTGTGTGAATTATGGTTTGTACTGGTAAGGGCAGAGAGTGTGTGAATTAAGGTTTGTACTGGTAAGGGCAGAAAGTGTGTGAATTATGGTGTGTACTGGTAAGGGCAGAAAGTGTGTGAATTATGGTGTGTACTGGTAAAGGCAGAAAGTGTGTGAATTATGGTGTGTACTGGTAAGGGCAGAAAGTGTGTGAATTATGGTGTGTACTGGTAAGAGCAGAGAGTGTGTGAATTATGGTGTGTACTGGTAAGGGCAGAAAGTGTGTGAATTATGGTGTGTACTGGTAAGAGCAGAGAGTGTGTGAATTATGGTGTGTACTGGTAAAGGCAGAAAGTGTGTGAATTATGGTGTGTACTGGTAAGGGCAGAAAGTGTGTGAATTATGGTGTGTACTGGTAAGAGCAGAGAGTGTGTGAATTATGGTGTGTACTGGTAAGGGCAGAAAGTGTGTGAATTATGGTGTGTACTGGTAAGAGCAGAGAGTGTGTGAATTATGGTGTGTACTGGTAAGAGCAGAGAGTGTGTGAATTATGGTGTGTACTGGTAAGAGCAGAGAGTGTGTGAATTATGGTGTGTACTGGTAAGAGCAGAGAGTGTGTGAATTATGGTGTGTACTGGTAAAGGCAGAAAGTGTGTGAATTAAGGTAAAGACAGAAATTGTGTACTGGAAAAGGCGGAAAGGTAACCAAAGACTGGGGGGAATAAACTGTTTCATATTTCATTCATTAATTGCATGTGGTACAGTGTGTAGCTATTTGCTTTTTTTGTATTTGAGTGTATGTATAATAAGTAGTATTTATATAATAGCTAGTATTTATAGGACTCAAAGCGCTTTTGCAGCTGAATAATAATAGATGTTATTGATAGGACTCATTTTATCAACCTTAGAAGGGCTGAGTTGCATGTGTCAGGATTGAACCTGTGACCTTGCATTTGTAGTCAGGGAATTTACCAATTGAACTACCTCACCAGGTATATGTGTAACGTGATGGTGTATGTGTCCAGTGTGTGCCTTGTGTAGGATCATCATGAATGTGTGTGTGCATGTGTAAGATCATTTCTGTGTATGAACTAATAACAGTGTATGCATCATTATGTGCCATTTGGCACTTTATAGTTTACAGCTGGGCATTTGATGGTCTTAAAGTAATATGTATTATGCATATAGGAGGGGTTATCAAATATATTTTTAGGTTAAAGTCTCTGGTCAATTCGCAACCCTGACTCTGCCACATGTATAGAGTAATTACTCACTTTGCTGGTGAAACAACTTCAAAACAAAACCGTCTGTCAGCATCAGGACACAATTTTACTGCACAGAGTCGAAGATCAACCACCACAACAGTCAGAACATCCTGCGCAAAAACAAAACATCATGCAATTTTCAAAAATGTAATTTTCATCATTATACAACACAATCACAGACACAATGAACACATAGTGAACAAGCATAACAGTACACACATCATTAACAGTAACAATGACAGACACAATGAACACATAGTGAACAAGCATAACAGTACACACATCATTAACAGTAAGACAGCACAATCACGGCCATAACAAACACATAGTGAACAAGCAAAACATTACACACATCATTAACAGTAACAAAGCACAATCACAGGCACAGTGAACAAGCATAACATTACAAACATCATTAACAGTAACACAGCACAATCACAATGAACACATAGTGAACAAGCATAACAGTACACACATCATTAACAGTAACAATCACAGCCATAGCGAACACATAGTGAACAAGCATAACAGTACACACATCATTAACAGTAACAATCACAGCCACAATGAACACATAGTGAACAAGCATAACATTACACACATCATTAACAGTAACACAGCACAATCACAGGCACAGTGAACAAGCATAACATTACACACATCATTAACAGTAACACAGCACAATCACAGCCACAATTAACACATAGTGAACAAGCATAGAAGTACACACATCATTAACAGTAACAATCACAGCCACAATGAACACATAGTGAACAAGCATAACATTACACACATCATTAACAGTAACACAGCACAATCACAGGCACAGTGAACAAGCATAACATTACACACATCATTAACAGTAACACAGCACAATCACAGCCACAATTAACACATAGTGAACAAGCATAACAGTAAACACATCATTAATAGTAACAATCACAGCCACAATGAACACATAGTGAACAAGCATAACATTACAGACATCATTAACAGTAACACAGCACAATCACAATGAACACATAGTGAACAAGCATAACATTACACACATCATTAACAGTAACAATCACAGCCACAATGAACACATAGTGAACAAGCATAACAGTACACACATCATTAACAGTAAGACAGCACAATCACGGCCATAACGAACACATAGTGAACAAGCAAAACATTACACACATCATTAACAGTAACAAAGCACAATCACAGGCACAGTGAACAAGCATAACATTACAAACATTATTAACAGTAACACAGCACAATCACAATGAACACATAGCGAACAAGCATAACAGTACACACATCATTAACAGTAACAATCACAGCCACAATGAACACATAGTGAACAAGCATAACATTACACACATCATTACCAGTAACAATCACAGCCACAATGAACACATAGTGAACAAGCATAACAGTACACACATCATTAACAGTAAGACAGCACAATCACGGCCATAACGAACACATAGTGAACAAGCAAAACATTACACACATCATTAACAGTAACAAAGCACAATCACAGGCACAGTGAACAAGCATAACATTACAAACATCATTAACAGTAACACAGCACAATCACAATGAACACATAGCGAACAAGCATAACAGTACACACATCATTAACAGTAACAATCACAGCCACAATGAACACATAGTGAACAAGCATAACATTACACACATCATTACCAGTAACAATCACAGCCACAATGAACACATAGTGAACAAGCATAACAGTACACACATCATTAACAGTAACAAAGAACAATCACAGGCACAGTGAACAAGCATAACATTACAAACATCATTAACAGTAACACAGCACAATCACAATGAACACATAGTGAACAAGCATAACAGTACACACATAATTAACAGTAACAATCACAGCCACAATGAACACATAGTGAACAAGCATAAAATTACACACATCATTAACAGTAACAAAGCACAATCACAGGCACAGTGAACAAGCATAACATTACAAACATCATTAACAGTAACACAGCACAATCACAATGAACACATAGTGAACCAGCATAACATTACACACATCATTAACAGTAACACAGCACAATCCCAGGCACAGTGAACAAGCATAACATTACACACATCATTAACAGTAACACAGCACAATCACAGCCACAATTAATACATAGTGAACAAGCATAACAGTACACACATCATTAACAGTAACACAGCACAATCACAGCCATAATGAACACATAGTGAAGAAGCAAAACATTACACACATCATTAACAGTAACAAAGCACAATCACAGGCACAGTGAACAAGCAAAACATTAAACACATCATTAACAGTAACAAAGCACAATCACAGGCACAGTGAACAAGCATAACATTACACACATCATTAACAGTAACACAGCACAATCACAGGCACAGTGAACAAGCATAACATTACACACATCATTAACAGTAACACAGCACAATCACAGACACAATTAATACATAGTGAACAAGCATAACAGTACACACATCATTAACAGTAACACAGCACAATCACAGCCATAATGAACACATAGTGAAGAAGCAAAACATTACACACATCATTAACAGTAACAAAGCACAATCACAGGCACAGTGAACAAGCAAAACATTACACACATCATTAACAGTAACAAAGCACAATCACAGGCACAGTGAACAAGCATAACATTACACACATCATTAACAGTAACACAGCACAATCACAGGCACAGTGAACAAGCATAACATTACACACATCATTAACAGTAACACAGCACAATCACAATGAACACATAGTGAACAAGCATAACAGTACATACATCATTAACAGTAACAATCACAGCCATAACGAACACATAGTGAACAAGCATAACATTACAGACATAATTAACAGTAACAATCACAGCCACAATGAACACATAGTGAACAAGCATAACATTACAGACATAATTAACAGTAACAATCACAGGCACAATGAACCCTGAGCGGTGGGTAGGGGCTGTAAATACTAATAAGGGGGGACCTAATGTGTAGCCTGAGAAGTGGGTGGGGGCCCTAAATTAGAATAAGGGGGGGGGACCTAATGTCCTCCTCCCTGGCCCCCACCCATGAGCAGTGGGTGGGGGCCCTAAATTAGAATAAGGGGGGGGGCTAATGTCCTCCCCCTGGCCCCCACCCCTGAGCAGTGGGTGGGGGCCCTAAATTAGAATAAGGGGGGGGCTAATGTCCTCCTCCCTGGCCCCCACCCATGAGCAGTGGGTGGGGGCCCTAAATTAGAATAAGGGGGGGGGGCAAATGTCCTCCCCCTGGCCCCCACCCCTGAGCAGTGGGTGGGGGCCCTAAATTAGAATAAGGGGGGGGCTAATGTCCTCCTCCCTGGCCCCCACACCTGAGCAGTGGGTGGGGGCCCTAAATTAGAATAAGGGGGGGCTAATGTCCTCCTCCCTGGCCCCCACCCATGAACAGTGGGTGGGGGCCCTAAATTAGAATAAGGGGGGGGGCTAATGTCCTCCCCCTGGCCCCCACACCTGAGCAGTGGGTGGGGGCCCTAAATTAGAATAAGGGGGGGCTAATGTCCTCCCCCTGGCACCCACCCCTGAGCAGTGGGTGGGGGCCCTAAATTAGAATAAGGGGGGGGGTTAATGTCCTCCTCCCTGGCTCACTGTTTAATAGACATCTAAAGACATTTAATAGATAATCTTTACTTAGTATTAGTAAATTTGGCTGAAAGACCTATTAAGGTCTTTCAGCCTTTTAGTATATAGCTCCCTAATATCGTGGGAATTAGGGAGTTGTCTACTTATTCATTGCTGTCATTACACTGACTGGCTAAGTAACTTAAATTTTATATGAATGTATGTTACTTGATTGTTGTAAGTGTTGCAAATGCTTGCAGCTGAATCCTGGCTATGTTTGTATACTTTTTATTTAAAATTGTACAGTGTAACATTATTCTTCTTTCACTGGGTAAGTATATTAGTTCTTAGGCAATACTGTGCTTTGGAACTTCGGCCCTTCGGAAATTCTGTAAATTCAGAACTTCGGCAATACGGCAATTTATCTGCCCGAAATTCGTCCGAATGCACATGTCTGCATTTAACCCCAGTGGGAGTATGTGTTGTATGAATGTTTAGATATGGGCCCCTGGGGTGGAGCATTCGGTGAGTAGCGAAGGCTGGAACTCCAATCCTCAGTTTATATACAACAGAGAGAAATAAGGTTCAGGCCAGGGTTTTGGACTGTCTCCATGCTATTGCTCAGCTGCAGGTAATCAGCTCCAGCAGTGGGAATAAACCCTCCCTACTAGGCAGGTAACGTGAGATTTTTGGTTCCCCTTTGGAGGTTAGAAGCAGCAGGCTGGCTCGGAGCAGTGGGGTGCAGAAGGATAGCAGTCAAGGTGACTGAGCACTGGAGTGCAGAGTTGATGATAAACAAGGTTGGTGAAACCGGTATTTTGTTCAACCCCTTGAGGACCGATGAAGGTTCAGGATAGTCATAGGTAATATCCCCTTGAGGACGGTGATGGTCCTGAACCATCGTAACGGAAAACGGGCTGCGGGAGCGATCAGAGATCGCTTCCGCCGAAATCCCGCTGTTACTATCTGCAGTTATTATCCCAGGCAGATAGTAACAGCCAATTACGGTGTGTGAGCGACCCGCGATCGCTCATAATTGGCTGCTGTCAGAGTGGGTGTTACAAACACTCACTTTGACAGTGATCTCTGCCCCTCTCTCCTCTGTAGCGTTTTGTGAGGGAGAGAGACAGAGATCAGATGGTGATAGCTTGTAGCCAGTTTGTTAAAGTGTTGCTAGAAGTTCCAAAACCTGTGAAAAAGTAAAAAAAATTCCCTTTTAACCCTTCCCTGCAAAGTCCTGTTACAGCAGTGCATTTGTACTGTCTGTATTTTATTTTTATTTTATTCAAAAGCTGTGTTTTCTTTTCTTAGTCTGTTTTTTTTCCTTCCCCCAAATCTCAATTAGATTCTTTTTGCAGGAGTTAGTTTAGGGATTGCCGCTAAAGGACGTTTTAGTTTGTTTGTCTGTTTTAGTCTATTTAAAAAAAATTGTGTATTAGGAATTTGTTTGTTTTGTGTCAGGTAGTGTGTTAGTGAAACATGCAGCCCATGTACAGCTTGGAGGAGGCTTATGCCTTCCTGGCGTCAGACTCTGACGCCACTGACAGTGCGTCCAATTTTGACCCAGGTCAGTTTTCCGACACGTCTAGTGACACGTCATCTGTCTGTGAGCCAGCTGCTAAAAGAAGCTGTGCTTTCCCTGCTACGCCGAATGTGGAGGAGGAACTGGTACCTCCACAGTTAGCCGAGCCCAACATCCCCCCTTTTAGTGCCAACGCAGGCATTAATGTCAATGTGGATGACTTCTCCCCAATACAATATATGGAGTTATTTTTAGGGGATACCATCTGGGAGGAGATTGCTTCCCAGACTAATCTCTATGCTACACATTTTTATTTTTCACCATTTTCTTTTTTTTTTAAATGTAATTTTATCACATGACAGGAGGCTTCATATTTTGCATAACTTTCTTTACTTTCCAGCAGCACAAGTCAATCAATAAACTTTAAACCAATCAGTAACAGGCATCACATCCCTATATAAAGCCCTGACAGTCACATGACTTCCTCTTTCTTTGCTGCTCCAGCCAAGGCACAGGTCCGAGTATTTTGCTCCAAACTGTTTTACTGATATTGCAAATTGTGATTAGTTAATAATTTATTGCTTAACATTCAGTTTTGCTCCAAACTGTTATTTTATTAATATTGCTACGGTCCCTCTAGTTAGACGCCTTATGCTAGACATTCAGTTTAATCCAATCTGTTATTTTATTAATATTGCTACGGTCCCTCTAGTTAGACGCCTTATGCTAGACATTCAGTTTAATCCAATCTGTTATTTTATTAATATTGCTATGGTCCCTCTAGTTAGACGCCTTATGCTAGACATTCAGTTTAATCCAATCTGTTATTTTATTAATATTGCTACGGTCCCTCTAGTTAGACGCCTTATGCTGGACATTCAGTTTAATCCAATCTGTTATTTTATTAATATTGCTACGGTCCCTCTAGTTAGACGCCTTATGCTAGACATTCAGTTTAATCCAATCTGTTATTTTATTAATATTGCTACGGTCCCTCTAGTTAGACGCCTTATGCTGGACATTCAGTTTAATCCAATCTGTTATTTTATTAATATTGCTACGGTCCCTCTAGTTAGACGCCTTATGCTGGACATTCAGTTTAATCCAATCTGTTATTTTATTAATATTGCTACGGTCCCTCTAGTTAGACGCCTTATGCTAGACATTCAGTTTAATCCAATCTGTTATTTTATTAATATTGCTACGGTCCCTCTAGTTAGACGCCTTATGCTGGACATTCAGTTTAATCCAATCTGTTATTTTATTAATATTGCTACGGTCCCTCTAGTTAGACGCCTTATGCTGGACATTCAGTTTAATCCAATCTGTTATTTTATTAATATTGCTACGGTCCCTCTAGTTAGACGCCTTATGGTAGACATTCAGTTTAATCCAATCTGTTATTTTATTAATATTGCTACGGTCCCTCTAGTTAGACGCCTTATGCTAGACATTCAGTTTAATCCAATCTGTTATTTTATTAATATTGCTACGGTCTCTCTAGTTAGACGCCTTATGCTAGACATTCAGTTTAATCCAATCTGTTATTTTATTAATATTGCTACGGTCCCTCTAGTTAGTCGCCTTATGCTGGACATTCAGTTTAATCCAATCTGTTATTTTATTAATATTGCTACGGTCCCTCTAGTTAGACGCCTTATGGTAGACATTCAGTTTAACCCAATCTGTTATTTTATTAATATTGCTACGGTCCCTCTAGTTAGACGCCTTATGCTGGACATTCAGTTTAATCCAATCTGTTATTTTATTAATATTGCTACGGTCCCTCTAGTTAGACGCCTTATGCTAGACATTCAGTTTAATCCAATCTGTTATTTTATTAATATTGCTACGGTCCCTCTAGTTAGACACCTTATGCTGGACATTCAGTTTAATCCAATCTGTTATTTTATTAATATTGCTACGGTCCCTCTAGTTAGACGCCTTATGCTAGACATTCAGTTTAATCCAATCTGTTATTTTATTAATATTGCTACGGTCCCTCTAGTTAGACGCCTTATGCTGGACATTCAGTTTAATCCAATCTGTTATTTTATTAATATTGCTACGGTCCCTCTAGTTAGACGCCTTATGCTGGACATTCAGTTTAATCCAATCTGTTATTTTATTAATATTGCTACGGTCCCTCTAGTTAGTCGCCTTATGCTGGACATTCAGTTTAATCCAATCTGTTATTTTATTAATATTGCTACGGTCCCTCTAGTTAGACGCCTTATGCTAGACATTCAGTTTAATCCAATCTGTTATTTTATTAATATTGCTACGGTCCCTCTAGTTAGACACCTTATGCTAGACATTCAGTTTAATCCAATCTGTTATTTTATTAATATTGCTACGGTCCCTCTAGTTAGACGCCTTATGCTGGACATTCAGTTTAATCCAATCTGTTATTTTATTAATATTGCTACGGTCCCTCTAGTTAGACGCATTATGCTAGACATTCAGTTTAATCCAATCTGTTATTTTATTAATATTGCTACGGTCCCTCTAGTTAGACGCCTTATGCTGGACATTCAGTTTAATCCAAACTGTTATTTTATTAATATTGCTACGGTCCCTCTAGTTAGACGCCTTATGCTGGACATTCAGTTTAATCCAATCTGTTATTTTATTAATATTGCTACGGTCCCTCTAGTTAGACGCCTTATGCTAGACATTCAGTTTAATCCAATCTGTTATTTTATTAATATTGCTACGGTCCCTCTAGTTAGACGCCTTATGCTGGACATTCAGTTTAATCCAATCTGTTATTTTATTAATATTGCTACGGTCCCTCTAGTTAGTCGCCTTATGCTGGACATTCAGTTTAATCCAATCTGTTATTTTATTAATATTGCTACGGTCCCTCTAGTTAGACGCCTTATGCTAGACATTCAGTTTAATCCAATCTGTTATTTTATTAATATTGCTACGGTCCCTCTAGTTAGACACCTTATGCTAGACATTCAGTTTAATCCAATCTGTTATTTTATTAATATTGCTACGGTCCCTCTAGTTAGACGCCTTATGCTAGACATTCAGTTTAATCCAATCTGTTATTTTATTAATATTGCTACGGTCCCTCTAGTTAGACACCTTATGCTGGACATTCAGTTTAATCCAATCTGTTATTTTATTAATATTGCTACGGTCCCTCTAGTTAGACGCATTATGCTGGACATTCAGTTTAATCCAATCTGTTATTTTATTAATATTGCTACGGTCCCTCTAGTTAGACACCTTATGCTAGACATTCAGTTTAATCCAATCTGTTATTTTATTAATATTGCTACGGTCCCTCTAGTTAGACGCCTTATGCTAGACATTCAGTTTAATCCAATCTGTTATTTTATTAATATTGCTACGGTCCCTCTAGTTAGACGCATTATGCTGGACATTCAGTTTAATCCAATCTGTTATTTTATTAATATTGCTACGGTCCCTCTAGTTAGACGCCTTATGCTAGACATTCAGTTTAATCCAATCTGTTATTTTATTAATATTGCTACGCAGGGCCGGATTAAGAGCCCAGTGGGCCTGGTGCTGATAATTATGATGGGCCTAATTACAAAATCTTATTGACCAAAAACACTAAAACAGTCCTACCTCCTAAGCGTCATGTATCTGATGGAGAAGATGCTGTAGGGAAACTCATAGGATGCAACTATGAGAAAACACATACCCTTTGCTAATCTCATGCTTTCATCTTTCAAGTAAACCCATACCCCCTAACAGCAGTGTCCAGTAAAGCAGGAAGTCTATGGATGCGGTAAAATGGTGGGCTACTGACACAAATCACCTAACCAGAACGGCTGAAAGGGCGAACATACACAAAAAGGGGGAATGTCTGTGTCCCTATGTCTCCCAGTCCCTTAGTGTTTGTGTCCTCATGTCTCCCAGTGTCCCTATGTCACTAGGGGACATTGAGAGACATTGGGACACTGGGAGACATGGGGACACAGATACTAGGGAACACTGGGAGACCTGGGAAATCTGAGACTCTTGGGGACACTGGGTGACAGACACGAGGGGACACGGGGAGACATGGGGCACTGAGCCACTGTGATATATAGGGGACACTGGAGACTTGATAAAAACCTGGGTACAGGTCAAAATGTTGCGGTGTCCAATAAACCTGCTTAAAGCTATCACAGTGAGTGCCTGAGATTTTTTTCTTTTATACTAGGGCACAGAGACACTACGGGCACAGAGACACTACGGGCACAGAGACACTACGGGCACAGAGACACTATGGGCACAGAGACACTATGGGCACAGAGACACTATGGGCACAGAGACACTATGGGCACAGAGACACTATGGGCACAGAGACACTACGGGCACATAGAGACATGGGGCACTGAGACACTGACATAGGGGACACTGATACATAGGGGACATTGGAGACTTGATAAAGACCTGGGTACAGGTCGAAACGTTGTGGTGTCCAATAAACCTGCCTAAATCTATCACAGTGAGTGCCTGAGATTTTTTCTTTTATACTAGGGGACACTGAGACACTAGGAGACATGGGGACACAGAGACATTGGGAGATTAGGGGACTTTGGGAGTCTAGGGAACACTGAGACACTAGGGACACTGGCACACTACAGACACTGAGAGACACCAGGGACACATGGGGATACTGAGATACTAGGGACACTGGCTGGGAGACATGGGGACACTGCCATGTCTCCTATGTCTCAAAGTCGCCCAGTGTCCCCATGTCTCCCTGTGTCTCCATGCCTTTCAGTGTCCCCATGTCGCCCAGTGTCCCCTAGTGTTTGTATCCCCATGTCTCCCAGTGTCCCTTAGAGTATGTGTCCTCATGTCTCCCAGTGTCCTGATGTCACTAGGACACTAGGGGACACTTAGAGACATGGGGACACTGGGAGACATGGGGCCACTGAGCCACTAGGGACAGTGGCTGGGAGACATGGGGACACAGACTAGGGGCCACTGGGAGACATGGGGTCACTGTGTCCCTAGTGTCTCAGGGTCATGGGCGTCCGAATGGGGGGGGTAAAGGGGGGTACTTGCCCCCCCCCCCCCCCCGGATTTTTCAGCTTGTGCTGCTATTTTTCATTTTAGTGTGAGAATACAGTGCAATACCAGCGCTGGCCAGTAGGTGGCGCTGTGAATTGAGAGGCAAAAAGCTACAGCTAATCCCTGCCTCTCTCTCATGACTGAAACCGCAGGGGAGCAGCACAAAGGCAGCCTACAGAGCAGGTAAGTGAGGGATGGGGGGGTGGGGGAGACCGCATAGAGGAAGGTAAAGTAGAAGGAGCAGAAAGGTTCTGCAAGGGGCAGGAGGGGTCAGCAAGGAATAGAAAGGGGCAGCAAGAAGCAATAAGGGGTCGAAAGGTTTTCATGGAGCAGGAGGAGGAGCAGCAAGGAGCAGGAGGGGTCAGCAAGGAGCAGGAGGGGTCAGCAAGGAGTAGAAAGGGTCTGCAAGAGGCAGGAGGGGTCAGCAAGGAATAGGAAGGGGATGCAGGAAGGGGTAGGGACAGTCTGCAAGGAGCAGGAGGGGTCACCAAGGAGTAGGAAGAGGCAGCAAGGAGTAGGAAGAGGCAGCAAGGAGTAGGAAGAGGCAGTATGGAGCAGGAAGGGGCAGCAAGGAGTAGGAAGGGGCAGCAAGGAGTAGGAAGAGGCAGCAAGGAGTAGGAAGAGGGAACAGGAAACAATATCAGTGTTAATGTGTTCACTTTTATTTACTGAGTGTCAGGAAACACAGAGGGCCGCTGGGCAGGGGTGCCGCTGATTGGCTAAAACATTGTTGGCTAAAACATTTTTATGAATCGGGAACTAGCGATTGGCTTAGAGTGTCAGCTGACCACTCTAGCCAATCAGCGGCACCCATGCCCAACGTCAATCTGCACTTCCTGACACTCTGTTTCAGAAGTCGAATACCACTGAGCGACCTGGAGATCTGGAGCTGAAGGAAGCCTTTGGGGGTAAACCATTTGAGAGCAGTTTCACCCCTTCAAAGAAAGAGCACGCAGGGGCCTCTTTGCATCACAGCATTTTCATTTAGATAAAGTTGTTATGGTGACCAGAATGTTCCTGTAATTTGATGAAAGGAACACTATAGTGTCAGGAATACAAACATATATTCCTGACACCATAGTTGTGAAAACGCTATTCATCCTTGCTTTATGTGAAAATGACTATGCTCCTTCCCTTTCATGACACTGTCAAAAAGGGGCCACGCATGGATGTCATTACAATTATGCCCCCCCCCCCCCCCACGGAAAAATTCCTGCGGACGTCCATGCTCAGGGTCCCCATGTTCCCCAGTGTCCCAATGTATCAGCGTCCCCATGTCTCGGAGCTGCTGTCTGGACACTCTGTGCAGAGCTGCTCCCCGCGGATCAGTGAGTAGAGAGAGGCAGGGAGGGAGATGACGTAACTTCTTATCACTGCCTCTCTCCACACAAACAGCGACCCCTACTGGCCGGCGCTGGTATTGCAGAATAATCTATGTTTATACTGAGACAGACATTTGTGTTGCCGGTATTACTGCAATACCGGCACCAGCTAGGCAGCCTCAAATACCTGAGAAATACTTCTGAGAAATACCTGGAAACCCTAAGAAATACATGAGAAATATCTGGCAACCCTAAGAGTAGTGTGTAAAAAAAAAAAAAAAAAAAAAAATTTTTTTTTTTTTTTTTTTTTAAACCAATGGGCCTATTCCATGGGCCTGGGCCTGGAGCTGCAGCTCCATCAGCCCCTATGTTAATCCGGCCCTGTTGCTACGGTCCCTCTAGTTAGACGCCTTATGCTGGACATTCAGTTTAATCCAATCTGTTATTTTATTAATATTGCTACGGTCCCTCTAGTTAGTCGCCTTATGCTGGACATTCAGTTTAATCCAATCTGTTATTTTATTAATATTGCTACGGTCCCTCTAGTTAGACGCCTTATGCTGGACATTCAGTTTAATCCAATCTGTTATTTTATTAATATTGCTACGGTCCCTCTAGTTAGACGCCTTATGCTAGACATTCAGTTTAATCCAATCTGTTATTTTATTAATATTGCTACGGTCCCTCTAGTTAGACGCCTTATGCTGGACATTCAGTTTAATCCAATCTGTTATTTTATTAATATTGCTACGGTCCCTCTAGTTAGACGCCTTATGCTAGACATTCAGTTTAATCCAATCTGTTATTTTATTAATATTGCTACGGTCCCTCTAGTTAGACGCCTTATGCTAGACATTCAGTTTAATCCAAACTGGTTTTCTGGATATTGCAATGGTTTCTTTAATTAAACTTTATTACTTGACTTTCAGTTTGCTCCAACTGTTTTTATTAATATTGCTTTGGTCACTTTAGTTAAATTTTAATGCTAGACATTCAGTTTTGCTTCAAACTGTTTCTGGATATGCATGGCCACTTTAGTTAAACTTTATTAGCTTGTCCTGCATTTTTGGCCTAAACGGATTTCATTATTTTGCCCTTGCCTTCCATTTGGACTTGTATAGTGTGATATTCTCCCCGTTACCCTTCCCCCGAATTAACCCTGTATTTTCTGCTTTATTCGCCTGTTTGGTTTTCTGTTTGGTTTTCCTATATGTAGCGGATTGGTACCGGGCTGTCCTACAACATGTATGGGGATAATTGTATTCGGTCATATTGCTGGTTTAATGTGTGTGAACATGCATATAAATCATTGTATCCGTGTATATTGGCAGTTGAATGTGTGTAAAGTACTGTATTCCTCTGGTTGTTCGGTAGAATCATTCGAATAAAACAAGGGAATGAAACTACCGAACAACCAGACCACCCTGTGTAAAGTGTGCCTTCAATTACCGTTTGCAACAATGTTGCAAACGGGTAATTACCTATTCGTGCAGTGTGGTCTTTGTCCTCTGGGTGGCCGCCATTCGGGATACGAACACGTGGCGGCGGCCATCTTAAACTGCCGAACAGCGGTGTTTTGCCGTCGAGTGTCTGGAACCGAAATCGGACACTTGACTAGGCAACCACCGCTGAGACCTCCAGACTCCCAATACTTCGTGGGGAAACTACCGAACGGCCCGCCATTCGGTAGAAAAAACCCCACGAACTAGGGGATTCATCCGAATCCCCGTCAGGCCACTTAACAGCAATAATTCACCTGTTTGTATTCGCCTGTTTGTGACCGACCGCAGGGCCAAAATGCATGGAACTGTTTTCGGATACTTTACCCATGCGGTCGGTCAATACTTTAAAGTCCCATAACTCCCGAACGCTTTATCCGAATGGGCTGATTTTAACATATGTTGTTCCTCCAGACTAGGGCTATCTGGAGATATTGGATTTGTGGATGTACCCCAAGTATTTAGGGTACATCCAAAACTTGGGTAAAACTATGTACATGATAAGGGGATTATGATGCTAGAGGAGGGGAGGAGATGTGTGGGAGGTTACTGTTCACAGATTGGATAATGTATTAAGTGATAGAACCTCCTCCCTTGCATGGGAGAGGGCTTTATAAGGCACTGTGGAATAAAGCTTGTCAGTTCTACTCCTGAAACTGTGTGTCGTCCAGTTATTGGGATTGCGATGGGGATACTGCTGTATTACTCTACCTGCTAGAAACCTTGCCTGTGGACTTATCATCACCTTGTTCCTGAGCCTCACTGGGATCTCTAGTGGAGAATAGCTGTGAAAGATCGGCTCTCCGCTACACTATACTTTACTCTGGTCTTGCACGGATCGCGGCGGTTTACCGCGAGCATGCTTTTTTTATTCACTGGTGCTGCGACTTCAGGGCAGGTCTCTGGGGGTGTCGGGGGTACTCTGTTCCTTACCGTCGGGCCGCGATCGTATCCTCGATCGCGGGCTGCACGGCACTTTTGCGCGTGAACGGCGGCCATCTTGAATCTTGCGGCACTCGCGAGATTCACGTCGGCCATGTCGTTTAGCCAGTTCTTGATTCCCACGAACTGGCAGCTAGACCTGTACTGTTTAAAATATTTTTCCTGTGAAATTAAAAGTTTTACAAGTACTTTTGAGCTCAATACTAATACATATCATGGGCATGTGGAATAAAGGTTTTATATGTACCTTTTCTGGAAGATTATGAATGGACTGTTCACTGCTGAGCTCTATACTGTAATATTTCATTGGCATGTGAAATAAAGGTTTTATATGGAACTCTGTATGAATAGTTGGAAAAACTGCGCCTTAGGGGGGATATGATAACATTATACAAATATATTCGGGGCCAGTACAAACCATTATCTGGAAATCTATTCATAAACAGGGCTATCATAGGACACGAGGTCACACATTTAGGCTGGAAGAAAGGAGATTTCATCTAAGTCAAAGAAAAGGTTTTTTTACAGTAAGGAATTCATTGCCGGAAAAGGTGGTTTTGTCAGAGTCTATACAGATGTTTAAATTGCAATTGGATAAATACTTGCAAAAACAAAACATACAGGGATATCATTTCTAATTAGTTGGCTAATAGCTGCTTGATCCAAGGAGACATCTGACTGCTATTTTGGGGTCAAGAAGGAATTTTTTCCTAGTTTGTGGCAAAATTGGAATCGCTTCAGACTGGGTTTTTTGCCTTCTTTTGGATCAACAGCAAAAGCATATGTGAGGAAGGCTGAACTTGATGGACACAAGTCTCTTTTCAGCTTTTGTAACTATGTAGGACTGATCCCTGCTGTGTGCATATAGTGGATGCAGTACTCATGTCTGCTGGCAGTTTGCTCTATTCTGTTCTATACAATTGACATGTTGAATAACAGTTTTATTGTACGTCTGGAGGATTATGAATGGACTGTTCCCTGCTGTGGGGATATAGTGGATGCATTACTCTATCTGCTGGCAGGGAAATTAAATAGAGCTGATAACTTACTCAGCTCCCTACTCCCACTGGACCTCACAACCACTGGATACACTCCTTCCCCACAGGGATACACCTCCCAGGACACAGTAGTGGAGGCACATAACGGAGTGATTAACACTCCCTTACGCTGGGTGACCCCCAAGCGTGGCAGACACCTCTCCAAAGTGACGTGGTACAGGGGTGACCCCCCCTTACGCTGGGTGACCCCCAAGCGAATCTGGTTCCTGTCCTAGTGACATACATATACTGGGGGGAACCCCCTACGCTGGGTGAACCTCAAGCAAATCTTATTCCGGTTCTAGTGTCAAACATATACTGGGGGGAACCCCCACGCCCTAGGACGGGCTCATATCCACGGAGTACGATCTGTTACTGTATGCACAGACCAGGACACACTGGATACATGTATATTGAGAGAGCCAGGAAGGAGAGCTCACGATGCTGACAATTCTCCACAGTACTATATCCCATACCTCCCCATACACGGGCTACGTCCCGACATTACGGACCGCTCATCCCGGTCTTATTGAGGGTGACCCCCTCCTCAGACCACTCCCAGGAAATCTCTAAGTGGTACTGATTGAAACAATTCTGGGTGACCCCCAGTCATACGTGGAGGCCCACTAAGTGGCAATAAGTGTACCTGACAGCTGTTCGGTACCCCACAGCCCGAAAGAGTGTCCCAACATGCCATAAGACACATACATACAGGGGTGACCCCTCTACGCTGGGTGACCCCCAAGCGAATGGCATGTTACAATGCTAATGGCATAGGTACAAAGGGGTGACCCCCCCTGCTGGACGTGGTGACCCCCTGCGCTCTTTCTAGGGCTTCTACCTTCAGAGTACGCTCTGTCATTGTATGCACAGACCAGGGCGCAATAGATGCATGTATTCCGACACCTCTATGCTTCAACTGGGGGATCCGTACGCCCTTCCCTTAACCGAGAAGGAGAACTCACAGTGCTGCCCAAACTCCACAATTCTAGTCCATATAAGGATGAACCCCTTGGATTATACATATTGAGGCTTTCACGTCTCCCATACTCGGGCTACGTCCCAACATTACAGACCGCTCATCCCATTCTCAGACCACTCCCCGGATCCTGCGAAAGTGGTACTGATTGTTCGAAATTTTGGGTGACCCCAGTTATACGCGGAGGCCCACTGAGTGGCAATAAGTGTACTGTTGTACGATCCTGTCTCCCACAGACCAAAAGGGTGTAAACCAACATGTCGGACTTCCCTCAATATCCCCGACCGATTTTCAGGTGAGGATTAAGGCCGCCATGGCATCTTTGGGGGAAGAAGTCCTCTCCAATATGCTGGCCAACAACCCATCCAACCGAGCGGGTGCAACGGCACCAACACCAATGGAAGCTAGAGATACCGACAACGTTAGGTTGGACACCTTATCATGTAAAACACCATTGAAAGGGCTCCAACGCGGCTTCTCCAAAGGGGAAAGGGAACACCCCGACTTAGCGGAGCCGTCTCTCAGAATGTCCTATCATCTCAAGCTCCATCATCAGGGGACGAGGACTTCATCCCTCCCCCTTCTCTGGAGATCATGAAAGAATGGAGAGCAGAAGAGTCTCCATCTGAAGAGGTAAAGTGGCAAGACCCGTGTAACGGACCGTTTTACTTACAAGAGGATAAAACCCAGTTTAGGCGATATCCCCCTTTTCCATAGACCAGCAGCTACAGCAATCACCAATCTCCCGAACTGCAAACTGTACGAATTCTGGAAACTCCCGAACTGGAAACACACGAACCTTGGAATCAGCCGAACAGGAAAAGCATACAATCTGCTTACACTCCTGGCAGTCAGCATACAATCCAATTCCCCCAAAAACGAGACGACACATCGGTTTGAGGGTCAAGCAGAATCTGAGGTCTGGAACACCCAGCCTGCTTTTTATTACAGTTGTGCACATACAGGACACACCCAGGGGGAGGCATAAAACAACCAATCAAGTAACAGTACAACCCACACATCCCCTCCCCTCAGATAAGCAATTAACATAATTATTACATACAGTAAAAATACAGTTTCCACACATACTCTGTAACTTTAAAACCATACATCACATTCACATAAAAATACACATCCACAATCAATCCATTCAGGGGAACAACATATTAAAAAATGGCATGAATCAGACCAGGGGTTCAAAAGTTAGTAAAAGTATATTTTGTTCCCCCTGGCTGGAAGTATTTTAATCTGGCTCAAACAGTGAAAGTAAAACATCCCCACAATGCATCCTGGCTTCCTCCCTTCTGCCCTGGAGATAATTGGAGAAGTAATCCAATTTTATAACATGACAGGAGGCTTCGTATTTGCTTAAGTCTCTCTTTACTAGAACTCCACAGCAGCACAGAAAAAACAACCAATCAGAAAAAAGTTAGGTACTATAAAACTCCTCTCCCCACGCATCATTTCCTCTTTCTTTACTGCTCTGCAGTCAGTACAGGTCAGAGTACCACTGCCTCCTGCTTATAGTGGGTGGCTTTGGGTTTTTATTGCTTATATTCAGTCTTTTAGCCTTATAAATGCAGTATTGTTGTAATCCTTAGGGGATTTTATTCTTATATGCAGTATGTTATTGTGGTGGAATCTCGGTAAAAATAAATTTAGTAGGCCGAGATTACCACGTGGCATGTGTACGTGCATATGCTGACGTATCGATCAGTTGGTTGCACGAGGCAAGATACGATCAGTAGTGTACGGAGCATGTGCAAGAATACAGGATATAGTATTCCCCTCCTCCATTGTGCTGGACAAGCCATGCGGTCAAACAGGAAGTTAATTCTTATTTGTGTTGATTGGTTAAGAGAATGTGCGGGTGGAGCTTAATATGGGAATAGTTATGTGCCTATATAAGGAGCCTGCACTATTGTCCGGGGCTCAGAACTTGCTGTATTTTGGTGACGTTAGTCCCTCTGAGTCCCGATCGGTGATCCAATAAAGAATCTCTTCCTTCCTGAAGAAACCTGTGTCCATCTCTCTGTGCTTCGCTTCCGTCAGTTTCTCCGGTATCATTTGGTGCATTGGCCGGGAAACTCATCGTTCAACGGTAGCTGAGAGGCAGAGGCGTGAGACGGTCTATCTTTGCCCACGTTCTCTACGGCTGCACCCCTGAACTTCTGCGTGGACCTCCCTTCGTCTCGGCGCCACTGGTCTGTTGTCCAGGAGATCATCGGCCTCTACGTAAGAAGTGCTGGGGTGTCCCCGTCGATGAGTGTGAACTCAGGTTCAGGAACGAGGAGGTAAGACAACTGCTGTTTTAGACGGCAGACCCACTAGGGGTATACCGATTGTGCGGTAGGCCCGTAAGGGGTTATTTGTGTATGGAATCTGCCCCCTCTGTCGGAGGGAAGGAGCGAAGGCGCACCGCTCAATCGAACGCTCTTTAGTCAGACCGTTTGATTTGGTTAGTCAGGCGGGGTCCTGGTGTAAATAGCCCTAGCCGGACACCGGTGTCTTGTCTAGACTAGCGTTCTAGGGTGTATATTACGTTCGCTAGGTCGGAGGGACCGGGAGACTAAGCGGCGCCTGTGTAAATTCGGTTCGCTAGCTCTCAACCTATCTTGGCTAAGTGGGAAGGCGTGTAAATTTGGAACCCACTAGATTTTTGATAGTAATCGACTAAGAGGCGCCTGTGTAAATTCGGTCCTCTAGCTCGCTATATGTGGTGCTTGGGCAGTGTGGCTAACCAAAACGGGTGTACATAGTTTTAGGTAGTCCATTCAAGGTACTGGCCAATAGTTTAGTTGGGAATTGTAAATGTGTTAACGATTGTTTAGTAAAGTGTATATCTTGTTAGATAGCGCGAGCTCAGCCGTCTAGCGAGAGTGTTAATAGTGTGTTGCTGTATTATAGTGCACGGTACCATAACCCTGTATATTTACTGACACTGTATATAAGTACTAATCACTGTCGTCCATTGCATGTTTAACACCATAACCACTAATAATTGTATTGTGACCTTAACTTGTGCTTTGACCTATGCTAACCGTACTGTAACCGCTATTTGTAAAAGACGATGTTACTGGGGTGTGTTATAGACGGGTAATTCATATATAGAGAATTATAGCGTGGGTGACTGTATAGTTTCGCCAAAGGGCATAATATTGATTATATAGTGACTGGTGTAACAGCTGTGTGTGTACGGGAATTCCCTGAGTGTTTATTGTATTATTGTGTACGTTTCACTTGGTAACCGTACCACGTGGTGCTGTTGCCAGAGGAAACGGGTGTGACTGTTGAATAGTACGCGTGTATAGTATTCGTTGTCAACGACGTTCCATTGATAAGTATGGGCGCGTCGCAGTCAACGATTCCGGATCCCTTAGGTTGTATGGTGAAGAATTTTAAAAAGGGATTTAAAATATGTGATTTTGGGGTTAAGATGTCTCCTGTACGTTTGGTCACTTTGTGTACTAGGGAGTGGCCTACTTTGGTTGCGGCATGGCCGCCACGTGGCAGTTTGGATCCAACTCTGGTACAGCGCTTACACGTGGCTGTATCGGGTAGGCCAGAACTTTACGGACAGTTTCCTTATATTGACTGTTGGAGACAGGCCGTAAATGACTCGCCAAAATGGATCCAGACGTGCCACGAGGAGCAATGTCGCCTCATGGTGGCTAGGACTTGTTTGTCCACTAGGACTGGTGTTAGGCCCATTTTGGACACGCCCCCTGAGTCCGAGATCCCTTTACCGCCCCCTTACTTTCCTTTAAGAGGAAGTGACGCAAATGCAGGAAGTCCTGCAACCCTCCCCTCATTGCCCTCATCCACTTCCGCTTCCTCCTCCAGTACAGAATCCACCCCCTCTCGTACTAAATCTCCCCTTCCGGAATCAGAGCCAACCCCCACTAGATCTGAATATCCTGATTTGGCGCCACTTCAGACTTCCGGTCAAGCTTCTTCTAGCTCGACTCGAAGTGTTTTATTCACTACCTTTTCCCAAAACCAAGCTCCCACATCCTCATGCCCCATTTCTCCCCGACTGGAACCCATGACTGACGCCCCTCCACGTAGCCCCATACAAACCCGACAACTGACCGGTACCCAACAATTAAGACATTACCAGATGCCTCTTCGTCTGAATCCTGGGTCAGCCTATATCGATGCCGCAGGCCAAATGGCACATGCTGACCCAGTCTTCGTATATGTCCCATTCACGACAACTGATCTCTTAAACTGGAAGACCCACAATTCCTCGTATACTGAGAAACCACAAGCTATGACTGATCTGTTCACCTCAATAGTTCAGACACATAACCCGACATGGGCTGATTGCCAGCAGTTATTAATGACTTTGTTTAACAATGAGGAAAGGACAAGGATTAATCAAGCAGCCATTAAAGCGCTAGAGGATAAAGCCCGTGCTTTGAATCAAGCTAATCCAGCAGCATGGGCCGCAACACATTATCCCAATACCGATCCCGACTGGAATGTAAACGGTGCTGATATGGTTCAACTCAGAGCCTATAGAGACGCTATAATTGCTGGCATGAAAGCCGGAGGAAAGAAAGCCATTAATATGTCGAAGACAGTTGAGGTGATTCAGAAAAGTGATGAAGCGCCCAGTGTCTTTTATGACCGATTATTGGAGGCATACCGCTTGTATACCCCCTTTAATCCGGAAGACGCAGATAATTCCCGAATGGTGAACTCCGCCTTTGTCAGCCAAGCTTACGGAGATATTAAGCACAAGCTACAAAAGTTAGAAGGGTTTGCAGGAATGTCTATCACCCAACTAATGGAGGTAGCGAATAAAGTGTATATGAATAGGGAAACAGAAAGTAAGAAAGAGGAAGAGCGCAAGATGCGTAAAAAGGCAGATATGTTAGCGGTAGCGATTGCAGGCGTAGATAGACGGGGCCCAGATAGAGGCGATAGTAGATGGAATAGGGAGCCCTTGAGTAGGAATCAGTGCGCGTATTGCAAGGAAGAAGGGCATTGGAGGAACGAGTGTCCACAAAGAGAGCAGTACGAGAGAGACCAACCCAGGGCAGGTTATGGAAACTTTAGAGGCAGAGCGAGAGGTAGAGGAGGCCCCGGAGGGAGTAATGGTAATAGAGGGAGCAATGGGAACAGAGGAAGTGTTAGGGAAGACAGGTATTTCCCAGCAGCGCAAAGGTCCCGCGATAGAGAAGGTAGGGACTTTGTAGGATTGGCTGACACGGTCATGGAGGACTATTGATACCGACCGGGCTCCATCCCCCTTGGTCGAGCAGAGCCTATGGTCGATGTATCAATAGGGGGAAAAAGGAGTGCGTTCATGATCGACACTGGTGCTGAACATTCAGTGGTGACTAACCTAGTTGCTCCTCCATCTGGAAGGACTATTACTGTGATAGGAGCAACTGGAAGAAGTGCTGAAAAACCGGTTCTTAAAAGTCGACTCTGTACATTGGGAGGCCACGTAGTAAAACATCAATTCCTTTATATGCCTGAATGTCCAGTCCAATTGCTGGGACGTGATATGCTATCTAAGTTACAAGCGCAGATTACGTTCCTACCAAATGGAACAACATCCTTAAAGTTTAATGGACCTTCAGGTATTATGACATTATCCGTACCAAAGGAAGAAGAGTGGCGACTTTATACAGTGTTGACTAGCCAAAACCCTAGGAGTGATGAGTCCTTATTCAACATACCAGGAGTTTGGGCAGAGAACAACCCACCAGGACTGGCCCGCAATATTCCACCTATTAAAATCGAACTAAAACTTGGGGTTTATCCAGTGAGCCTAAGACAATACCACATCCCGCAGAAGGCTAAGAAGAACATCCAATCTTATCTGGATAAGTTCATACGGTATGGTATCCTAAAATTCTGTACTTCCCCCTGGAACACCCCATTGCTGCCTGTTCAAAAGCCCGGTACAGATGAGTATCGACCTGTACAGGACTTGAGAGCAGTCAATGATGCGGTTGTTAGTATACATCCAGTTGTACCCAATCCATATAACCTGCTTGCTTTAATTCCGGGCGGGGCTACTTACTTCACAGTATTAGATCTCAAAGATGCCTTCTTTTGCCTCCGAATTGCCGCAGAAAGCCAATGTATCTTCGCTTTTCAATGGGAAAACGCTGTAACGGGCTCAAAACGCCAAATGACCTGGACAAGACTGCCCCAAGGGTTTAAAAATTCACCTACCCTATTTGGTTCAGCTCTAAGTCAAGATCTACTGGATTTCGAGTCTATCCCAGGAGAGTGTGTATTGTTACAATATGTAGATGACTTGTTGATAGCAGCAGTTACAAAGGAAATATGTCAGCAAGCAACGCACGATCTACTACACATTCTCTGGAAGGCAGGATACAAGGTGTCTAGAAAGAAGGCTCAGTTGTGTTTGCCAACTGTCAAATATCTGGGATTCCATATCTCTGAAGGTCAAAGAATTATGGGGCCAGAGAGAAAAGAAGCTGTGTGCCAAATACCGATACCCAAGAATAGAAGACAAGTGCAAGAATTCTTGGGGGCAGCAGGCTTCTGTAGGATATGGATTCCCAGCTACGCGATACTGGCAAAACCTCTGTATGCAGCTATCAAAGGTACAGAGCACGACCCCTTCTTTTGGACTCAAGAACAGCAAACGGCATTTGAAGATGTGAAGAAGGCTTTGATGAGTGCCCCAGCATTAGGTCTACCTGATCATACACGACCATTCTACCTGTATGTACATGAGCAAAGAAGAATGGCTGTGGGAGTATTGACACAGTACTTGGGATCATGGCAAAGACCTGTTGCCTACATGTCTAAGCAACTGGATGCAGTGGCCAGCGGACTTCCACCTTGTCTAAGAGCCGTAGCTGCAGCCGCCCTGCTAGTAGCCGATAAACTCACTCTGGGTCAAGAACTTTATGTACGAGTCCCACATGCAGTACAGACGTTGTTGGATTACAAAGGAAATCATTGGTTTAGTAACAGCCGTATGACCAAGTATCAAGCAATGTTGTGTGAAAACCCAAGAGTGCATTTAGAGACTGTAAACACCTTAAATCCAGCTACCCTTTTGCCACAACCTACTGAAAGTCAACATGATTGTTTGGAAGTAATGGATGAAGTATTTTCAAGTAGACCAGATCTTCGTGATTTTCCCATCCAGAACCCCGATGTTCAATATTACACCGACGGCAGTAGTTATGTGAAAGAAGGGATCCGCTATGCAGGATATGCAGTAACAACAATAGACAAGGTGATAGAAGCTCGGCCACTGGCGAAAGGCAGCACAAAAGGCAGAATTGATAGCACTAACACGAGCGTTACAATTGGCTGAAGGTTTAAGAGTGAACATCTACACGGACTCCAAGTATGCGTTTTTAACCACTCATGCCCACGGAGCTTTGTATAAAGAAAGAGGACTATTGAATTCAGAAGGCAAAGAAATCAAGTATGCAGCTGAAATCCTACAACTATTGGAAGCAGTGTGGGAGCCGAAAGAAGTCGGTATCATACATTGTCGAGCGCATCTGAGAGGAGATGGTGATGTAACCAAGGGAAATCAGATGGCAGACAGTACAGCTAAGCGTGCCGCTGAATCAGGAAGACAGGAATATGTGGGGCATATAGCTGCTCTTATACCAACTCCACTGTCTCAATGGACTCCAGTTTATACAGCTCAAGAAGAGGAGTGGTTAAAGACTGAACCTGGAAAGTACTTGGAGAACAAATGGTATCAGTTAGAAGATGGAAGAATAGTCATTCCAGCATCACTAGCGGTAGAAATTGTCCAAAATTATCACAACGGGACACATTCTGGGAGAGACAGTACAGAAGAATCTCTCAGAAAACATTTGTACATACCAAGATTGTCCAACTTGACTCAGGCCATTGTACGAAGATGTGTAACGTGTGCTAAAAATAATGCAAGACAAGGACCTGTAAAGCCACCAGGAGTCCAGTTTATGGGGGGACTCCCCATGTCCGATTTACAAATTGACTATACAGTGATGCCTAAATCGGGTGGACATCGTTACCTGCTGGTAATTGTGTGCACCTATTCAGGCTGGGTAGAAGCATGTCCTACTCGTACAGAGAAAGCAGGAGAAGTTGTGAGATTCCTGCTACGAGAAATAATACCCCGATATGGACTACCCTGCTCTATAGGATCGGACAATGGTCCAGCTTTTGTTCATCAGTGCCTACAACAACTGACTCATATGCTTGGTATAAAGTGGAGGCTTCATACGGCATATAGACCCCAGAGTTCTGGTAAGGTAGAGAGAATGAATAGAACTATTAAGAATCAGTTGGCTAAAATGTGTCAGGAAACCCAACTTAAGTGGAACGTTCTCTTACCCATAGCTCTATTGCGAATCCGCAGTACCCCTACCAGAAGGATGGGCCTCTCTCCTTTTGAAATCATGTATGGGCGACCACCTCCCGTACTTGGTAACTTAAGGGGGGATTTGAGTCAGTTGGGAGAAGGAATTACCCGGCAGCAGGTTGTAGAGTTGGGTAAGACTATGGAGGAGGTACAGAAATGGGTACAAGATAGATTACCTGTGAATATTTATCCCCCAGTTCATAGTTAAAACCCAGGAGATCAAGTGTGGATTAAAGAGTGGAATAATGTACCGTTAGGGCCCAAGTGGAGAGGTCCTTATGTTGTTCTTTTGTCTACCCCTACAGCGATAAAAGTAGCCGAAGTGACTCCGTGGATACATCACTCCAGGGTTAAGCCAGCAGCAGTCGATTCTTGGCAAGTTACAGCAGATCCAGAGAATCCCTGCAAGATCCGGTTAAAACGCACTACTCAGTCGGAGTAACGAGGAACTTTGTGGATTACAAATTTTATTGTTACAGAGATTTGGTGAAGTGAGTGTTTTAGACGGCCATAATAAAGCCTGTCCGCTCACCGACATATAGTATATAAGCCAGGAAAGTCTCGAAGGGACTCCTGTGAAGACGAGCAGAACTCCATTCCCTGCAGCCCTTACATCCTGGAAGCTGAGGTGCCTTCGCACGGACGAAGACTGAGGATGACGGCGAAAGATGTATTCTTGATAATGTTTATTTATGTGTGTTTTTATATTCAGGAAGGTAGAGGTACCGACACTCCTAGCTGTGAGGTATGCATTAAGACTACGAGAACAGGTAACCATATTTCCCAAACCCTAATTTGGCATTCACAATACGAGTGTAAAGGAGATGTATCAAGATGTAGATACCTTAATATAGAATATAGTGTGTGCCATTTAGGAGTAGGAGAACCTAAGTGCTTCAGTCCGGAGTATCAACCTCGTACAATTTGGTTGACTCTCAGGAATGGAGATCCTCAGGGGACCCTAATTAATAAGACGGTGTTAGAATCCGTACATTCTTCGGGTGTTCTGCTATTTGATGCGTGTAAGGCGATATCAAGTGGTAGAAAGCCGTGGAATGTATGTGGGGATCTTAGATGGGAGAGGACGTATGGGTCTAACGATAAATATATTTGTCCCAGTAGTAAAAATAAATATGTGAGTCCTAGATGCCCAAATAGAGATTATAACTTTTGCCCATATTGGTCTTGTGTGGGGTGGGCAACTTGGGGACAGACAGTAGACAAGGACATGATTGTGACTAAGTTGCCTACCAGCCCATATTGTAAGTCTATGGAATGCAATCCAGTTCATATACTTATAAATAACCCCGACAAGTTCTTAGATAAGTATGGAAATTTATTTGGGTTTCAAATATATGGGACGGGTTTAGATCCTGGGACAGTATTGTTTATAGGGATAGAGACTGATACGGTATCCTCCCAAACTCATCAAGTATACCATTCCTTTTATGAAGAGATGAGTATAGATAATAAGATCCTCCAGGGGCGTACCTAGAGCATTTGGCACCCGGGGCGGACCCTGAGTGTGGCACCCCCCTGCCCCCCCCCCCCCCCATAATAAAAATGTAAGAAAACACCCACATTTTTTTCAATGTTTTCAATAATATTTATTGCACAAATTTGTAAACTGCTTGTAACATTTGTAAAATGCGCCAGTTTTGTAGAAGGGGGAAGACCAGTGCTTTTGTAGAAAGGGGCTGGTGAGAACTGCCCTGCTCCTTTCTACAAAGCCCCTTGTCTCGCCCTTCATATAAAAACCCTGCACCCCGATCACATACATTTCATACACTCCCTACACATAAAAACCCTGCACCCCGATCACATAAATTTCATTCACTCCCTACACATAAAAACCCTGCACCCCGATCGCATAAATTTCAGACACTCCCTACACATAAAAACCCTGCACCCCGATCACATAAATTTCAGACACTCCCTACACATAAAAACCCTGCACCCCGATCACATAAATTTCATTCACTCCCTACACATAAAAATCCTGCACACCCCTTAATAAAAAACCCTGCACACCCCCTTAATAAAAAACAAAAACGTGCACAACCCCTCTTAATAACAAAAAAACTGCACACCCCCCTTATAAAAACCCTGCACACCCCCTTATAAAAACCCTGCACACCCCCTTAACAAAAAAACAAAAATCTGCAGTGCACATCCTCCCTTAATAAATAGAATACTGCAACCCCCTTAATCAAAAAAACCCTGCACCCCCATTATTTAAACCTCCCCCTTTAATTCTTTAATCCACAGCCCCCTTTAATTAATCCACACCCCCCTTAATTAATACACCCCCCTTAATTAATCCACAACCCCCTTAATTAATACACCCCCATTAATTAATCCACAACCCCCTTAATTAATACACCCCCATTAATTAATCCACACACCCCTTAATACACCCCCCTTAATTAATACACCCCCCTTAATAAATCCTCACTGCCCCTTAATTAATACACCCCCTTTAATTAATCCACACCCCCCTTAATTAATACAGCCCCCTTAATTAATCCACACCCCCCTTAATTAATACACCCCCTTAATTAATACTAACTCCCCCCTTAATTAATACACCCCTTAATTAATCCACACCCCCCTTAATTAATACACCCCCTTAATTAATCCTCACTCCCCCCTTAATTAATACAGCCCCTTAATTAATCCACACACCCTTAAAACACCCCCTTAATTAATCCTCACTGCCTTAAATACACCCCCCTTAATTAATCCTCACTCCCCCTTAATTAATACAGCCCCCTTAATTAATCCACACCCCCCTTAATTAATACACCCCCTTAATAAATCCTCACTCCCCCCTTAATTAATACACCCTCCTTAATTAATCCACACCCCCCTTAATTATCACAACCCCCTTAATTAATCCACCACCCTTAAAACACCCCCTTAATTAATCTTCACCCCCTTAATTAATACACCCCCATAATTAATCCTCACTCCCCCTTAATTAATACAGCCCCCTTAATTAATCCACACCCCCCTTAATTAATACACCCCCTTAATTAATCCTCACTCCCCCCTTAATTAATACACCCCCCTTAATTAATCCACACCCCCCTTAATTAATACACCCCCCTTAATTAATACACACACCCCTTAATTAATACACCCCCTTAATTAATCCTCACTCCCCCCTTAATTAATACACCCCCCTTAATTAATCCACACCCCCCTTAATTAATACACCCCCTTAATTAATCCACACACCCCTTAATTAATACACCCCCTTAATTAATCCTCACTCCCCCCTTAATACAGCCCTCTTAATTAATCCACACCCCCTTAAAACACCCCCTTAATTAATCCTCACTGCCTTAATTAATACACCCCCCTTAATTAATCCTCACTCCCCCTTAATTAATACAGCCCCCTTAATTAATCCACACCCCCCTTAATTAATACACCCCCTTAATTAATCCTCACTCCCCTCTTAATTAATACACCCCCCCTTAATTAATCCACACCCCCCTTAATTAATACACCCCCTTAATTAATCCACACCCCCCTTAATTAATACACCCCCTTAATTAATCCTCACTCCCCCCTTAATTAATACAGCCCCCTTAATTAATCCACACCCCCCTTAAAACACCCCCTTAATTAATCCTAACTGCCTTAATTAATACACCCCCCTTAATTAATACACCCCCCTTAATTAATCCTCACTCCCCCTTAATTAATACAGCCCCCTTAATTAATCCACACCGCCCTTAATTAATCCACCCCCTTAATTAATCCTCACTCCCCCCTTAATTAATACACCCCCCTTAATTAATCCACACCCCCTTTAATTTATACACCCCTTTAATTAATCCACACCCCCTTAATTAATACACCCCCTTAATTAATACACCCCCCTAAATTAATACACCCCCCCTTAATTAATCCTCACTCCCCCCTTAATTAATACAGCCCCCTTAATTAATACAGCCCCCTTAATTAATCCTCACTCCCCCCTTAATTAATACACCCCCCTTAATTAATCCTCACTCCCCCCTTAATTAATACAGCCCCCTTAATTAACCCACACCCCCTTAATTAATACACCCCCCTTAATTAATCCATACCCCTCATAATACCCCCTTAATTAATCCTCACTCCCCCTTAATTAATACAGCCCCCTTAATTAATTCACACCCCCCTTAATACACCCCCTTAATTAATCCTCACTCCTTTAATTAAACCTCCCTCCCCTTTAATTCTTTAATGGCCATTATCCACCCCCCCTTTAATTAATTTAGCCCCATCACATAAAATGACTACTTACATTTTGATGATGCCTTGACCGACTGGGTGCCTCACCGCCCGGATATTGGATCCTTCCGCTGGATAGTTCCGTGAAGGCGGGCTGACGGCGCTGCGCACGACGTCATCACGTTGCGCGACGCCGCGGCCCACAACACTCCTCCCCCTTCTCATCCTGGAAGTAAGTCCTGCCGGGCCGCAAAGGTGCTGCGGCTGTGCGCAGCCGCCGCAGCGTAATGATGGGGGGTGACACATGACACTGGACGTCATGGCACCCCCCTAGTCAGTGGCACCCGGGGCGGGCCGCCCCCCCCGCCCCCCCCTTAGTACGCCACTGAGATCCCCCATTGTGACGAACCCTGCTGCATAGACCTGTATTGCGGGTTCATCTGTTTTCATTGGATTCGTGGATTTCCTGTCCGTACGCTGTTGTTTTTACGTTTTCTAAAGTACCGAGTAAAACTACCGAACATCGGCCACCCAGGAGAGGAGTGTGCGGCTCATTAACACCTTGACCACAAATTAGAACGCTGTGGTTAACCGCAAACACCTCTCCATTCCATCGTACGGGTGGTCGTCGTTCGTATGCCGACCACGAGGCGGCGGCCATTTTGGACACGAGGCGAATCAGCGGTGTTCGGTGCGAAACCCATGGATCTAAAAACGGACTCTTTATCTACCGAACACCGCTGGAGACGGCCGTCTTCCCTTCTATTCCCTTGGAGGCATACGAACCCTGTTCCGTTCGGGGTTTTCTTCATCCGTATGAACTTACCCAGATAGCCGTCCCATGGAGTCATTCGTATACCGAAGGACTTATGAGAGACTTTGACTCCATGGCGATTGGACTGTGTACTTCGGATCTGAGCGCTATTCGGTAGGAATATGCCCTCAGATTCAGGCTATCTGGGGATACGTTACACGAACACTATAGTTTCGGTACTTCGGATTTTATGTATTTTATTGCATTTTTTGTGTTTGTGTTTAAAATGGCGATGGTTCCTATCCTCGGAGTTAATTAGGTTTCTCCCTAATTATCTCCAGGATAGAAAGAGATGTATTATGAGTAAAATGGGGAGGGCTTGTGTTATAGCCACTGCGATTGGCTACTGTTTAATATATTTTACAGTCTTCCACCAGGTCCCCTAGGGGAGTGTCTACCTGGTGGAGACCTGCATAAATACTGGGCAGGTAGCCCCCATTAAACACATTCTGCTTGACCTTCAAAACGGAGCTTCGTCTCGTTTGTGGAGGGATTGACTATTGGGACAGCGTTTTCGTTTATTTCTAGCTGTGGAAGGATTTCGGATGGATTGCTGATCGGGAGTTACCGTGTTCGTATGCTCCGGTCGGGAGTTATATGATCGGTTATGCTGGAATTGCATTTCTGGAGAAGGGGGAATATCGACTAAACGGCGGCTTCACTCTCCAGGCGGTGAGTGTCATAACACCCATAATGCTAAAAACCTGTTCATTGATTTAGCTGAAAGTATTGCCGGTAGTCTTAATGTTACCAACTGCTATGTGTGTGGAGGTACTAACATGGGAGACCAATGGCCTTGGGAAGCAAAGGAGGTAATGTCCGGTTCTGAGGCAGTTGAACAATTAATATCTTCACAAGCCGATTATCATATGAGTGTTAGAGGTAAATCTGAGTGGAGATTAAAGACCTCCATCATAGGTTATGTTTGCATAGCAAGGAAAGGAATAATGTATAATACTTCTGTAGGAGAATTAACTTGTTAACAGTGAAGCTTTTCGGGCCATCCCAGAGGAGGAACTCACTAGCTACCGGACAGTAAAAGATGCCCTTTTGACCCGGTACGCTGTTACCCCTGAGGCGTACCGGAGGCGATTCCGAGACTACAATAAACAGGCTGGTGATTCCTATGTGGAATGGGCATGCCGGGTACACCGCACGGCAGCCCACTGGATGACAGGGTGTCGAGCGGTAACTGGGGAAGAGGTGCTGCAAGTGTTCCTGCTAGAACACTGCTTTGACAAATTATATAGCATACATACATACAAAGGCGGAGCTCAATGCAGCAAATATTCTGCCTTGAGCTCCGCCTTTGTATGTATGTATGCTATGTATTGTTATAGTGGTGTAGGGGATACCACTTTTTAGGTGTTTGAGCATTAGTCCCTAATCACCCCCACATTGTGCACTCATTTTATTGTATTGCTTTGACAAATTACCTGCAGGAGTTCGAGAGTGGGTCAGGGACTGTAAACCCGCTACCTTCCATGAAGCTGCTCGTCTGGCTGACGAATACACTGATGCCCGTAAGCTCGATCAGACAGCAGCCAAGGTCCCTGCCCGAGTGGAATACAAACCGGCAGCACCTCCAACCACCAACCTATATCACCCCCCAGCACAACGTACCCCCGCTGTACCGCCAGCAACCAACCATGGGCAGTCAGCCCGATTCAACAAACGGGGTTACTCCAACCAGGTCCAGTGCTTTGGATGCAAGCAGATGGGACATAAAAGACCAGAATGCCCTTTAAACCACGCCAACCAAGCACCATCCTGGAGAAACCCAGCCGGCGGAGCCCAGCAGCCACCTCAGCCTTCTGCTCACTGCCTTGAGCAGGAGGAGTTTTGGGGTTTCCTTCACGAAGCAGACCCAGTTCACGCAGCTCAGCAGGACAACCGCCAACACCACAGACAGACCGTTAAGTTAAATGGGAAAGAGGTCACTGGTCTAAGAGACACCGGAGCTACTATGACCTTGCTCCAAAAGAACCTGGTTTCGGAACACCAACACACCGGGAACACTGTGGCAGTAAGGGTGGCAGGAGGCGCCGTGTTCCGTCTGCCTGTTGCCCGGGTTCATTTGGACTGGGGAGCGGGAGCTGGACATGTGAATGTGGGGGTTATGAAGGACTTGCCTGCCGATGTTTTACTGGGAAATGATTTGGCCCCTCTGATTTCTGCCTATGCTACTATGGGACCTGGCGAAGCCAATCCAGTGACTACCCGTGCTCAGACCCGTGCTGCTGGAACCGGCCCACCTGCTGCTGAGACCCCGGTAAGAACCGATTCCCCGACTGACACCCCAGGGCAGACGTTAGCTAGTTGGGATTCCCCGGAGGAGTTCGGGAGGGAAACCCAGACAGACCCATCTCTCCAGAGGTATAGGGGCAGAGCAGACACTGGAGAAGAAGGAGCAGAGGGGGAGCGGTATGAGTGGGTGGGGGACAGGTTATATCGGATCCCTAAGCCGTCCCAGAAAAGTGTTGCCCCTCCGCCAAATCGACAGCTGGTAGTGCCCGCGAAATACCGGCGAGAGATTCTGCGGATAGGGCATGATGTCCCGCTAGCCGGACATCTAGGGTCCCGCCGCACAGGCCATAGGATTATGCAGAACTTTTTTTGGCCAGGAATTAACCAGGCTGTGCGGATATATTGTAGCACGTGTGACACTTGTCAACGGGTAGGGAAGCGGGGGGACCACCCAAAAGGTAGGCTTATGTCGATGCCTATTATTGGGGAGCCCTTTGCCCGCATAGCCGTTGATATTGTGGGTCCACTGGCCAGGGCTAGTCCATCTGGTAAGAAATACATTCTCACCGTGGTGGACTATGCCACTCGCTATCCAGAGGCAGTAGCGCTGTCTAACATAGAGGCAGAGACAGTTGCTGATGCCCTGGTTAGGATTTTTACCAGGGTCGGGTTCCCTCAAGAGATTCTCTCTGACCAGGGAACCCAATTTACCGCTGTGCTCACCCAGCAGCTGTGGAGGGTATGCGGCATTAAACCGATACTTAGTTCCCCATACCATCCACAGACTAACGGTCTCTGCGAGCGATTTAATGGCACCCTCAAACAGATGCTGAGGACCTTTTCTGACACTTGCCGAGACTGGGAGCGATTCCTGCCTCATCTGTTGTTTGCCTACAGAAAGGTGCCCCAGGAATCTACTGGGTTCTCCCCCTTTGAGCTGCTTTATGGGAGAAGGGTCCGCGGACCTCTAGATCTCATTAGAGGCCACTGGGAGGGGGAGACAGAGCAGGAAGGTACCCCCATAGTACCGTATGTTCTGGAACTTCGGGACCGCATGGAGAAACTGTCTCTGATGGTAAGAGAGAACCTCCAGGTGGCCCAGGGGAGACAGAAGGAATGGTACGATCGGGGTGCCCGACAGCGAGTATTCCAGGTTGGGCAGAAGGTACTAGTGCTCAAACCTGTGAAGGCGAAGAAGATGCAAGCATCTTGGCAGGGCCCGTATAAAGTATTAGCCCAGGTGTGCGATACTACTTACCTTATAGCCAGCTGTTCAGATGACAGGATCCAGCGATCCTTTCATGTGAACATGCTAAAGGAGTATCAGGAACGACCTGAGGATGTAGCCGCAGTGTGTGCCCCCGCTGCAGACGACACCGAAAGCTTGCCCTTACCCGACCTATTAGCCAGAGGTGCCCAGACGGATCTGACTGATCTCGTACAGCTAGGGGACAGGTTAAGCCCCGCGGAGAAGGAACAGGCGAAACAGCTTCTGTGGGAGAAGCAGGCGACGTTCTCCCAAGAACCCGGCTACACTACCCTAGCTGTACATAAGGTAGAGACCCCTGGACAGAACCCCTTACGACAGCCCCCTTACCGTATCCCTGAAGCAGTCCGAGAAGGAATGCGGAAGGAGATAGAGGAGATGACCCAGCTTGGGGTCATCGAGCACTCCGATAGCCCTTGGGCCTCCCCTGTAGTCCTGGTGCCTAAGAAAGATGGGACCACCCGGTTCTGTGTGGACTACAGGAGGCTCAACGAGCGGACCACCACTGACGCCTACCCGATGCCACGGGTAGACGAATTATTAGACCGCATTGCCAGGGGACGCTACCTGACCACCATAGACCTGTGTCTAAGGGCTACTGGCAGATTCCCCTGGCCAAGGACGCCATCCCCAAGTCGGCCTTCGTCACCCCCTTTGGCTTATACCAATTTAAGGTTATGCCATTTGGGATGAAGAACGCCCCAGCTACCTTCCAACGGATGGTGGATAGGCTCCTTGATGGCTTCCAGGAATTTGCTTGTGCATACCTGGATGATATTGCGATCTACAGTGAGTCCTGGGAGGAACACCTGGTACACGTAGGGGTAGTACTGGATAAAATTCGGGCCGCTGGCCTGACGTTGAAGCCAGAAAAGTGTCATCTAGGTATGGCTGAGGTACAATACTTGGGTCACAGGGTGGGGTGTGGGAGCCAGAGACCAGAGCCGGCCAAGATAGAGGCAGTAGCGAACTGGCCCACACCTATCACTAAGACCCAGGTATTGGCCTTCCTAGGGACTGCAGGGTATTACAGACGCTTTGTCCCCGACTATAGCTCTATAGCTAAACCCCTGACAGACCTGACTAAGAAGAACCTCCCTAAGCAGGTCTCCAGCTTGTGAAGCTGCGTTTCAAGCACTTAAGCAGGCCCTCGTGAATGCCCCTGTCCTGGCTGCCCCACTTCCTAACAAACGTTTTCTCGTCCATACAGATGCTTCCATGTATGGACTGGGGGCTGTGCTAAGCCAGGTCGGGGAAGATGGAGGAGAACACCCTGTCGCATATCTCAGTCGAAAGCTGTTACCCCGGGAAGTGAGTTATGCGGCAGTGGAGAAAGAATGTTTGGCCCTGGTCTGGGCATTGAAGAAATTGAGTCCCTATTTGTATGGACAGGAATTTTCCCTTATCACGGACCACAATCCCCTTGTTTGGCTTAACCGGGTCTCGGGAGACAATGGTAGACTGCTGCGGTGGAGTTTAGCATTACAACCATATAACTTCACCATCAGCTACCGACCCGGTAAGCAGAATGGGAATGCAGATGGGTTATCCCGGCAAACCGACGTCCTTGCTACTTCCTAGTCCGGTCATCCCCACGTTGACCCGCTAAAGGGCCAAGCCGGGTCTGCCGGAGTGTTCCACAAGGGGGGAGCCGTGTGACGAACCCTGCTGCATAGACCTGTATTGCGGGTTCATCTGTTTTCATTGGATTCGTGGATTTCCTGTCCGTACGCTGTTGTTTTTACGTTTTCTAAAGTACCGAGTAAAACTACCGAACATCGGCCACCCAGGAGAGGAGTGTGCGACTCATTAACACCTTGACCACAAATTAGAACGCTGTGGTTAACCGCAAACACCTCTCCATTCCATCGTACGGGTGGTCGTCGTTCGTATGCCGACCACGAGGCGGCGGCCATTTTGGACATGAGGCGAATCAGCGGTGTTCGGTGCGAAACCCATGGATCTAAAAACGGACTCTTTATCTACCGAACACCGCTGGAGACGGCCGTCTTCCCTTCTATTCCCTTGGAGGCATACGAACCCTGTTCCGTTCGGGGTTTTCTTCATCCGTATGAACTTACCCAGATAGCCGTCCCATGGAGTCATTCGTATACCGAAGGACTTATGAGAGACTTTGACTCCATGGCGATTGGACTGTGTACTTCGGATCTGAGCGCTATTCGGTAGGAATATGCCCTCAGATTCAGGCTATCTGGGGATACGTTACACGAACACTATAGTTTCGGTACTTCGGATTTTATGTATTTTATTGCATTTTTTGTGTTTGTGTTTAAAATGGCGATGGTTCCTATCCTCGGAGTTAATTAGGTTTCTCCCTAATTATCTCCAGGATAGGAAGAGATGTATTATGGGTAAAATGGGGAGGGCTTGTGTTATAGCCACTGCGATTGGCTACTGTTTAATATATTTTACAGTCTTCCACCAGGTCCCCTAGGGGAGTGTCTACCTGGTGGAGACCTGCATAAATACTGGGCAGGTAGCCCCCATTAAACACATTCTGCTTGACCTTCAAAACGGAGCTTCGTCTCGTTTGTGGAGGGATTGACTATTGGGACAGCGTTTTCGTTTATTTCTAGCTGTGGAAGGATTTCGGATGGATTGCTGATCGGGAGTTACCGTGTTCGTATGCTCCGGTCGGGAGTTATATGATCGGTTATGCTGGAATTGCATTTCTGGAGAAGGGGGAATATTGACTAAACGGCGGCTTCACTCTCCAGGCGGTGAGTGTCATAACACCCATAATGCTAAAAACCTGTTCATTGATTTAGCTGAAAGTATTGCCGGTAGTCTTAATGTTACCAACTGCTATGTGTGTGGAGGTACTAACATGGGAGACCAATGGCCTTGGGAAGCAAAGGAGGTAATGTCCGGTTCTGAGGCAGTTGAACAATTAATATCTTCACAAGCCGATTATCATATGAGTGTTAGAGGTAAATCTGAGTGGAGATTAAAGACCTCCATCATAGGTTATGTTTGCATAGCAAGGAAAGGAATAATGTATAATACTTCTGTAGGAGAATTAACTTGTCTAGGGCAAAAAGCTTATGATGATGATACAAAGAATACAACTTGGTGGTCGGCTTCAAATGTCTCAGAACCATCTAACCCGTTTGCTAGATACGCCAATTTAAAGGATGTGGGGTTTGACCTATCCATCACATCTACCTGGAGAGCCCCAGCAAATTTGTACTGGATCTGTGGTAAGAAAGCCTATTCGGAGTTGCCACAGGACTGGGAAGGGGCATGTGTGTTGGGTATGCTCAAACCATCCTTCTTCTTGTTACCTATTGAAACAGGTGAGACTTTAGGTGTTAAAGTATATGATGTGAATCATAGGAAGAAAAGGGGACCCATAGAGATAGGCGCCTGGGAAGATAATGAATGGCCTCCCCAGCGTATTATAGATTATTATGGGCCAGCCACGTGGGCAGAAGATGGTACCTTTGGTTATAGAACCCCTATTTATATGCTCAACCGTATTATACGATTACAGGCGGTGGTTGAGATCATTACTAACGAGACATCACAAGCGCTCAATCTTCTAGCGAAGCATAATACCAGGATGAGGACAGCAGTCTACCAGAATAGATTAGCCTTGGATTACCTGTTGGCAGTAGAGGGAGGTGTATGTGGGAAATTTAACCTGAGCAATTGCTGTCTTCAAATAGATGACGAAGGGCAAGCAATAGCTGAGCTTACTAGCCATATGGTTAAACTAGCGCATGTGCCTACTCAGGTATGGAAAGGGTACAATCCAAGTAGTTGGTTTGGTAGCTGGTATGAGTGGTTTGGAGGGCTTAAGGCAGTGGTAGGTGGAGTCCTACTGATTTTAATGTTGTGTCTACTCCTGCCGTGTCTTATACCCTTAGTAGTTAGGTCTGTGCAAAGCCTGATAGAAAATATAGCAGAGAGGAAGGCTGCTGCACAGATAATGGCAATTTATAAATATGAGGCTCTAGATCAGGGAGAACCAATGCAGGAAGATGAGTGTTGAAGATTCACATCATAAGATAAGTCTGGTCTGGTTCAAGGTAACTTGCGGTGTAGGCAAACTAAGGTTAAGTGATGCCTCAAGTAATTGTGAAATATCAAGAGGCATCAAAGGGGGGAATGTGGTGGAATCTCGGTAAAAATAAATTTAGTAGGCCGAGATTACCACGTGGCATGTGTACGTGCATATGCTGACGTATCGATCAGTTGGTTGCACGAGGCAAGATACGATCAGTAGTGTACGGAGCATGTGCAAGAATACAGGATATAGTATTCCCCTCCTCCATTGTGCTGGACAAGCCATGCGGTCAAACAGGAAGTTAATTCTTATTTGTGTTGATTGGTTAAGAGAATGTGCGGGTGGAGCTTAATATGGGAGGAGTTATGTGCCTATATAAGGAGCCTGCACTATTGTCCGGGGCTCAGAACTTGCTGTATTTTGGTGACGTTAGTCCCTCTGAGTCCCGATCGGTGATCCAATAAAGAATCTCTTCCTTCCTGAAGAAACCTGTGTCCATCTCTCTGTGCTTCGCTTCCGTCAGTTTCTCCGGTATCATTATATCCTTGTGGGATTCTATTCTTATTATGCAGTATGTTCTATCCATGTGGGATTGTATTCATGTAAATGCAATATTTTTATCCTTATGGCATTTTATTTTTATATACAGTAGGTTTTATCCTTATGGCATTTTATTTTTATATACAGTAGGTTTTTATCCTTATGGCATTTTATTTTTCTAATGCAGTATGTTTTATCCTTATGGCATTTTATTTTTATATACAGTGTTTTATCCTTGTGGCATTTTATTTTTATATACAGTAGGTTTTTATCCTTATGGCATTTTATCTTTATAATGCAGTATGTTTTATCCTTATGGCATTTTATTTTTATATACAGTGTTTTATCCTTGTGGCATTTTATTTTTTATAATGCAGTGTGTTTTGTGCTTATGGGATTTTTTCCTGTAAATGCAGTAGGTTATAGGCCTTGTGGCATTTTATTTTTTATAATGCAGTGTGTTTTGTGCTTATGGGATTTTTCCTGTAAATGCAGTAGGTTATAGGCCTTGTGGCATTTTATTTTTATAATGCAGTGTGTTTTGTGCTTATGGGATTTTTCCTGTAAATGCAGTAGGTTATAGGCCTTGTGGCATTTTATTTTTTATAATGCAGTGTGTTTTGTGCTTATGGGATTTTTTCCTGTAAATGCAGTAGGTTATAGGCCTTGTGGCATTTTATTTTTTATAATGCAGTGTGTTTTGTGCTTATAGGATTTTTTCCTGTAAATGCAGTAGGTTATAGGCCTTGTGGCATTTTATTTTTTATAATGCAGTGTGTTTTGTGCTTATGGGATTTTTTTCCTGTAAATGCAGTAGGTTTAGGCCTTGTGGCATTTTATTTTTTATAATGCAGTGTGTTTTGTGCTCATGGGATTTTTTTCCTGTAAATGCAGTAGGTTATAGGCCTTGTGGGATTTTTCTTCGGTGTCTGTACTTCGGATCATCGCTGCTTCTACCTCCAAAGCATTTGCCTCCTCTGTCCCCCGAGATCTGGGACCGCGGAGTTCATCTCCGCCAGCCCAGTGTGTTTTTTCCAGCTGCCGGTATGCTCGCGAGTGAGCACGACCACCCGGCGGACAGATCTTCTTTCCCACGTGGCTGCTTCGCTGCAGCCGTCCCCCCCGTGGGTCCCGTGTGTTTTACCCGGTCGCAGGGGTACTCGCGAGTGAGCACGAGTACCCGGCGACCGGATCTTCTTTCCCACATGGCTGCTTCGCGACAGCCGTCTCCGCCGCGGACCACGTGGGTCCTGTGTGTTCTACGCGGTCGCAGGGGTACTCGCGAGTGAGCGCGAGTACCCGGTGGTCGGATCGTTTCCTCCACGTAGAGGCTTCACTGCGGCCGCCTCCGCCAGCGGACCGCGGGGGGGTGGGGGGGTGTGCCCACGCGCAGCTCCTTCCCCGCCAGTACCGTTCTTGGCGGAGGTCTGTGGAGGGGCTTTCTCCTCCCCCATCTATAGTCAGGGTGTATTCAGACCCCAACCTAATTCGCTGGCAGTCTGGGAGGACCACCTCCCACCCTGCATATCCATATAGAGACATATAGCAATTATGTGATCAAGCATATATATTATATATTTTTACTTCTATATTTCTTCAAGGGCTGGAGAACAGCCTGTAGGCAATACACCCTGTAATTCTGAGCTTTCCTGCAACAGGATATCCTTATTTTTGGCCACAAGCATTAAGGTCTAACAGTTTCCTGTATATCTGTAGACACATTACCTCTGCCTCTCATACGGAACCGGATACTGATTTGTTATTAGAGGGCGCAGCCCCTCACTCGTCATCAACCAGATACTGGGCTGGATACAAAGGACAAGTTGGGTGGACCCATTCTCATAGAGAGAACCGGTCTCGGATGTAGACTCTGCTGTTGGTTACTAACGAGTGCGGCCTGCTCAGGCTAGCACCCGGACGCTCTCACGGTATGCGATCACAGTAGTAGAGAGCGCGGCTCTTTCATGCACTCGACGCTCTACAGTACCGGCCATTTGTTCATCACACAGGCTTGTGCCTGTGCAAGACATTGAAGACTACATAGAGGGGCGTCCCTCCGGAATTCAATTAGAGCTGCCATCCACGCTACTGGCTTCGTCCTAGAGGACTGCCTGGTCATGCAAGTATTACATGTTTGGACTAGATCCCTCTATTCTATCTCCCGTGATGGATCTACTGGATCCGGGCTGCTGTAAAACACGCGAGAAATACTCAGAGGTATAACGGGGGGAGTCTCCCATTTATTTACACACACTCCTGGAGATGGTACACTAACGGATGGTCCTCCGGTATTTTGAGAGTGCAGGTTTTTGGCATATTCGGCACCACTTTCTGTTTTAGATATCCAGACCATTGCTAGCAAACTGAGCAGAAAGTTTCCCCCATGTCAAGATGTTCGGGAGATACGGAGACCTTCATGGAGCAAACAGGCACCGCCTTGCTCGGGTAACAACATTAAGGAAGGACTATTGCCCGGTCTGAAGGTAAAACCGTACGTTGGGTCATATGGTAAATCAGGAATCCTCGTTTGTCTTGACTTCTCCGGTCTTTACGATCTTGGGATAAAATCGGAGCGCATACCTGGTGAACATGGTTCGGAGATGGAGGACCCTTCGTCTATACTCTATTCATCCCTCACGGGAGCCGTCTGTTTTTGGATTCGCGCTACCCCCTTTTTTCAACTACCGTCGAGGGGATCTATGAGACTTTACGGAGGTACCTGGTGTACCCCGACTCCTACAGACATCTTTCACTCTTTGACGAGGGCATTGCTGGATGGAAATCTGCGTTCCGGTTGGCTTTTCCCTTCCTTTGAAGGTTTCCAGGATTCGCTATTCTCAGTATAGTCGACCACCGTCCTTCCACACAAGTTCAGTTCGGAACCCTGAATGGACGTCCTTTGGAGTCTTTCTCTACTGCGTCCAAGGTTTACTCAGTCCATTTGGAATCTTAGAATCACTTAGAATACGGCTAGTTTGGCCACGCTCTTGCCTGCATTATGAAATTATTCTCGGATGAGACATATCACCGGGTAGGACAGGAAGGAACGAAAGTTCCTCCTCGGTTTCTAATGCGATTTTGGTAGTGGACTTGGGCGCATTCCTTGAAATTGGAGATCTACCTGCAAGACCGCATCGCCGAATATCCCTGGCACGATCGGAGGAACCGCCTTACAGATCATGAGTTGAGACAGGGTGACAGTTTCTTCTCGCGTCCCCAAGTCCGAACTTGACCTTTGATATTAAAACTACAGGAAGGTGGCTGATAGGTCAGCTTGCCAGCTCATGGACCGGCTGCTAGGAAACAAGTCGCAACCACATACAATGGATTTACCAGCGGATGGTACTTTTTTCCGTAATTGAGATGCTTCGTCGGCTGCCATTTTCTTTTATCCGTCTACTGTCAATTATCGAACTTGGAATGTCCAATTAGGATTACTCTGATATTTCCTGCAATAGATACCAGTGACACAAACAGCGTTGGATTGGTGAATTGAGCGTTGAAACAGCAAATACGAAGCCTCCTGTCATGTTATAAAATTGTAGATTATGCTAGCTTTAGTGTACCTATAATCTTAATTTTATTAATGACAGGAGGCGAGTATTTCCCACCCATTCTTGTCCCTCCCTTGTTTAATGTTATAGTTTAGATTATCAGGTACGTATGCAACTCTGTTTGTTGTCTCTGCTACCTGTCGCTTGTTCATTATGTCTGTGTTTCTTTTCAGAAGTAGGGTTGGGATATCTACATATTAAGGTTAATTTTGGTTGCTACATTGGGTACCTACATGTTTATTCTGAGTACATTTAATTGGATAATCAACCTGTTCGATTCTGTTTTTCTCTCGTTTCAGTTTACAGTCCATCAACACTATCTAGTTTGACGGTTACTCTCGGATGGTGGACATCGTTATATTCATCGTATCTAGGACTTCGTTTCTTCCCCATGATGTTCTCTGCCTTTTATTCTGTTTTGTCGCAGCTTGAAAGAGGAAATGATGCGTGGGGAGAGGAGTTTTATAGTACCTAACTTTTTTCTGATTGGTTGTTTTTTCTGTGCTGCTGTGGAGTTCTAGTAAAGAGAGTCTTAAGCAAATACTCGCCTCCTGTCATTAATAAAATTAAGATTATAGGTACACTAAAGCTAGCATAATCTACAATTATCTCCCAGGTCAAAGACAAAACTCCATTACACATGTGGGGACCTAAATACAGGATTATGTTTTAAAATATATAAAGTTACTTTTTATACATTAAACACAGACATGTAACATATCCCCAGATAGCTCAGGTCTGCGTGCACATTATTAGGTGAATGGCACGCAGACCACACAAATACAGTTTACTTGCCATGGAGCCAAAGTCTTTCCCATAGTCTTTCATTATATGAATAGGCTCCATGGCATAGCTATCTGGGGATATCACTGTTCACACAGGGCAAGTACCGAATGGCCCCACTGTGTTTAAAGGGCCAGAATGAGTGACATGCACTCTGTTAGGGCCGAATAAGTTTTGTAAAAGGGCCCAATCTCCCAGGGCCATAGTCCAAAGGCAAGAGGCGGGCAAGCAGCCCCCTCCAAGGACACGTGGCGAGGTCGGTTTCGCCACAACCCGTCTAGCAAGAGTTTTTCTTTGGCACACTGGACACTCTTGTTTTGACTCACGCACCATCCGACACCCAGGGTCATCCGAATGGGGTTTACCGGAGCACCGGGCACACTTTGGCCACTTCTGGCTCAGGAGGCCTATCGGAAAAGAAGTCAGAGACAAGCTCAAGGTGGAATGCCCACACCCTCTATGATCAAACAAGATAGTCCTCACCAAGGAGCTCGGTATCATTGTGGTGATATTTATGTCCCGATCAGGCCGGGGTCCATGTAAAGGTGTAGAAGGACTCAAAACGAGTTAGGATGAAATACTGGACATGATCAGCCCCGGGAAAAAATTCTATACTTTGCGGACCTGTCCCCACCCAAGACTCATCTCTAGAAGCTCACGATGTGAGGGAATGGGTGCAAAGGGCAATATGTAGGTTGGGGAACGCAAGGCAGACAGGTGAACAGAATGGTGCAAAGCAGCCAGATTAAAGATGGATTTCAAACTATTGAAGTTAGGGATGAAAGAGCGAGGACCTCAGGCGGACGGACTATTGTTTGGAGAACCATTTATCTCAACAACGGTTTGGTAGTAAGGAAGAAGACAGGAGACTATCGCCCAGTCATCAACCTACGCCAACCCAATGTGTAACGGAGCTCCGTGTACCCCGACCGAGTACCCTCCGTTGATGGATGCTCCTAGCGCTCTCAGAGGACTCCAAGCACTGCAGACGACACCACAACCACCGCAGGCCCCACAACCGCCGTAGCTTAACTGGAGCCGCGCCGTCTTCCGTCCACCCTGGAATGAACCTTCAGCATTCAGGAACGTGTGGGGAAGATCTCTCCTCCTGGAGAGCGTATCCGGAACAAGCTCTTAAAAGAGCTAAGTGATTAAGAGCTCAGGGGAATATGCAGCGCATAGCAATCCCCAGTGTGATATAGCAGTTCCCTCCAATAACGAGACAAGGCTACGTATTGAGGGTCAGAAGAGGTCTGAGGACTGGAACACCCAGCCTGCTTTTTATTAGGATCAGGTACATACAGGACACTCCCAGGGGGAGGATGAAATTGACCAATCACATGCATGGTAACACCCCCACGTCTCCTCCCCTCAGATAAACACATAACCCAATTAAAACATACATTATTTTACCCAAGTTCTGGATGTACCCCAAAAACAGGGGGTACAGCTTTAAATCTGGTATCCCCAAATAGCCCTTGTTCAGGGGAACAGTCTGTCCAAAAATCAGCCCATTCGGATGGATGGTTCGGGAGATACAGGGCTCCAAAGTTTTGACCGACCGCACAGACCAACTAGCCGAAAATAGTTCCATGAGTTTTGGCCTTGCGGTCGGTCTCCGTTCGCACGGTAAAATAGACGAAATTCTTGCCATCCATTCGCATCTTTGTGGTCGCTAGAATCCCCATACTAAGTTAAGTATAACTACCGAACGGCCGGTCGTTCGGTAGTTTCCGTGCGTAGTTCTGGATGTCTGGAGGTCTTAGCGGTATTCGCCTGTTTGTGCTTCCGATTTCAGTTCCATGCGTTCACAGGCAAACACCGCTGTTCGCACGCAAGATGGCCGCGAACACGTGGAAAAGTCCCGAAATGGCAGCCGCCTATTCAGAGCACAAAGAATTCGCATGAAATCATACGAACGGCTGTATTCTCCAGTAATGGCATTCTCATGCCATATATTCGCCTAAATCCCCTGGCTGTTAGGTTATATTAGCAGTCCAAACCTACAGCATAGATAAAGGGAAAAAGACAGTCTAATACAAGTCCATATGCCTGAATACCGGGTTTGCAGTGCAATATAGTCCAGGACCATAGTCGCAGGGGAGGAGGCAGGCAAGCAGGCCTCTCCAGGACAAAGTGGCGAAGGGCACTTCGTCACACATCTCCCCTTTGGGGGGAAGACTAACCAGGCACCTGACCTTCTGTCGGTCAGTGCCTCCGTTAGTCGATCCACCAACCCACAATAAACAGATGTCCGAGTGGCCCCCCCACAACATCAAAGTACAGGAACAGCCTACCCACAACACACAGTTACTGCACCTGGGTATTTGGCTGTGGTAATGAGGCCACATGCCGAGGGTACTTGAAGGGCAGAGGCCAACTGCACTCTGCCCAGATGCCAGCTCTTCCGCTGGGGTAGCCTGCAGGACATCAGGCTCTGGACCAGGGACAAAGGTAGGGCAGAGGCCGACTGCGCTCTGTCCAGCTGCCAGCTCTTCCGCTGGGGTAGCCTGCAGGACATCAGGCTCTGGACCAGGGGCAAAGGTAGGGCAGAGGCCGACTGCGCTCTGTCCAGCTGCCAGCTCTTCCGCTGGGGTACTGAGACCATAGTCCGGCTCAGTAGTCAAGGGAACATGGACGTCAGGAGGGGTTAGCATCGCCTCCGTTAACCCTGGTGCCACGCTAGGAGTTAGCTGGGGAGGGGACTTTGTACTTACCCCCTCCTCTGGGTGTCCCGGTGAGGGTAGTTGGGGATCTGGAAAGGCTGTCCAGCATCCCTGTAGGTCAGGCACAGAGACCACGGTCCCATCTGCGCCGTCTGGAGGATTGGTGTCTCCCCTTGTTGGGGGAAGCTGCCGCTGGGGAGAGGGGGTGCTGTGCTCCTTTCCTGGAAACACAGGCTGCCGCTGGAGAGGGAGACCGCCTGTCTCCACTCCCTTACCATGGTCCTGTTGCTGTAGAGAGGGACCAACTGTCTCTGCTCTCTGTAGGACACACTGCTGCTGGGGGGGAAGGACGGCACCTTCGGCCCCCTGGGGTACACACTGCCGCTGGAGAGGGAGACCGCCTGTCTCCGCTCCCTTACCATGGTCCTGTTGCTGTAGAGAGGGACCAACTGTCTCTGCTCTCTGTAGGACATACTGCTGCTGGGGGGGAAGGACGGCACCTTCGGCCCCCTGGGGTACACACTGCCGCTGGAGAGGGAGACCGCCTGTCTCCACTCCCTTACCATGGTCCTGTTGCTGTAGAGAGGGACCAACTGTCTCTGCTCTCTGTAGGACACACGGCTGCTGGGGGGAAAGGACGACCCCTTCGGCCCCCTGTAACTCACGCTGTTGTTGGGGCGCAGGGACGGAATACTTTGCCCTCACTGCCCGATATTCTGCTTCCATCTGCAGATACTCCGCCAGTTCTCTCCTTATTCTTGGTACCATTTCCTCGGTTAGAAGGGGCCCGTAGACATCCAACCGCCGCTTCAGCATAGCGTCAAACTGTACGTGACTATACCAATAGTCCAGTTTTGCTGGGTGTTCCCAGGATGCTGTTCCTCGCCCTAGGGAAGCCATCCTGTTGTAGCCAGGGGCGCTGCCCAATGGCTAGCGTGGCCCTCAATTGTAACTCCAAACGTTACCAGTGTCTCTGAGCTGCTTCTCCTCGCACTAGGACGCCATCCCACCGCTGCCACCACTGTAACGGAGCTCCGTGTACCCCGACCGAGTACCCTCCGTTGATGGATGCTCCTAGCGCTCTCAGAGGACTCCAAGCACTGCAGACGACACCACAACCACCGCAGGCCCCACAACCGCCGTAGCTTAACTGGAGCCGCGCCGTCTTCCGTCCACCCTGGAATGAACCTTCAGCATTCAGGAACGTGTGGGGAAGATCTCTCCTCCTGGAGAGCGTATCCGGAACAAGCTCTTAAAAGAGCTAAGTGATTAAGAGCTCAGGGGAATATGCAGCGCATAGCAATCCCCAGTGTGATATAGCAGTTCCCTCCAATAACGAGACAAGGCTACGTATTGAGGGTCAGAAGAGGTCTGAGGACTGGAACACCCAGCCTGCTTTTTATTAGGATCAGGTACATACAGGACACTCCCAGGGGGAGGATGAAATTGACCAATCACATGCATGGTAACACCCCCACGTCTCCTCCCCTCAGATAAACACATAACCCAATTAAAACATACATTATTTTACCCAAGTTCTGGATGTACCCCAAAAACAGGGGGTACAGCTTTAAATCTGGTATCCCCAAATAGCCCTTGTTCAGGGGAACAGTCTGTCCAAAAATCAGCCCATTCGGATGGATGGTTCGGGAGATACAGGGCTCCAAAGTTTTGACCGACCGCACAGACCAACTAGCCGAAAATAGTTCCATGAGTTTTGGCCTTGCGGTCGGTCTCCGTTCGCACGGTAAAATAGACGAAATTCTTGCCATCCATTCGCATCTTTGTGGTCGCTAGAATCCCCATACTAAGTTAAGTATAACTACCGAACGGCCGGTCGTTCGGTAGTTTCCGTGCGTAGTTCTGGATGTCTGGAGGTCTTAGCGGTATTCGCCTGTTTGTGCTTCCGATTTCAGTTCCATGCGTTCACAGGCAAACACCGCTGTTCGCACGCAAGATGGCCGCGAACACGTGGAAAAGTCCCGAAATGGCGGCCGCCTATTCAGAGCACAAAGAATTCGCATGAAATCATACGAACGGCTGTATTCTCCAGTAATGGCATTCTCATGCCATATATTCGCCTAAATCCCCTGGCTGTTAGGTTATATTAGCAGTCCAAACCTACAGCATAGATAAAGGGAAAAAGACAGTCTAATACAAGTCCATATGCCTGAATACCGGGTTTGCAGTGCAATATAGTCCAGGACCATAGTCGCAGGGGAGGAGGCAGGCAAGCAGGCCTCTCCAGGACAAAGTGGCGAAGGGCACTTCGTCACACAATGGTTTTGGGGTGTACCGACAACTCAAGAAGGAAGGTATCCATCTCTTAGGGGATCTACTCCTCGAAAGGGGTTCGCAAGGTTGGATTTGAAGGGCACTTATCTACTGGTTCACATGGTGCCTCATGAAGTTTCTTGTAACGGACCATTTTGCTCACAAGGGGATAAAAATCGTTTGGGCGATAATCCCCTTTCCCATAGACCAGCAGCTACTGCAAGCACCAATCTCCCGAACTGCAAACTACACGAACCTGGAAACACACGAACCCTGGAATCAGCCGAACAGGAAAAGCATACAATCCACTTACACTCCTGGCAGTCAGCATACAATCCAATTCCCCCAAAAACGAGACGACACATCGGTTTGAGGGTCAAGCAGAATCAATTGTAACGGACCGTTTCAGCAGACAAGGGGTTAAAATCCGTTTAGGCGATATGCCCCTTTCTGAGAGACAGGTACAGCTACTGCAGAACACCAAACTCCCGAACTGGATACAAAATAGCACTCCAAACTGGAACCTCACGAATAGCTGCTAGCAGACGAACAGGAAAAGCATACATCAGCTTTCACTCCTGGCAATCAGTCTCCAACAGCATCCAGTGAATCCCCCCCAAGAACGAGACAAGGCTCCGTGTCACATCACTCGGCCGCTGGGGAATGGAGACTGGGCTCCCAATTCCCGGCACATCACTCGGCCGCTGGGGAATGGAGACTGGGCTCCCAATTCCCGGCACATCACTCGGCCGCTGGGGAATGGAGACTGGGCTCCCAATTCCCAAAAAATCATGCTGCTGCTGGCGGGCAGGTACAACTACCTCTGCCCCCTGTAACTCAGCCTGCCGCTGGGAGGGAGGACGCTGCTCTCCTCTCCCTGCATTTCACACTGCCTTCCCGGCATATCACTCTGCTGCTGGGGGGCAGGAACAACTACCTCTGCCCCCTGTAACTCAGCCTGCCGCTGGGGAGGGAGGACGCTGCTCTCCTCTCCCTTCACTTCACACTGCCGCTGGGGAATGGAGACTGGGCTCCCAATTCCCTGCAGGACCAGTTGAGAGACCTGGGGTCCTTCCCAGTAACACTCTACAATATCTGCCCAGCTGAATGGGTCTGGATCTGGGTCTGTCACCTTACTGTACTGCTGTGCCTTCCCAATGGAGTGGAAGAGATCTGGGTAGTCCTGCTCCAGTTCCCACTCCAGGGTTGCTAGGTGAGCCTGGTCTTGCTCTACCTCATGGGGGTCATCCCACTCATGCCTAGCCTCCCTCTCATAGAAAATGTCCTGAAGTCTGGTTTGCGCAGGGCTTCCAAAGCCAGGCTCTGCAAAGGACTCCCATAACAAGCCAGGACCATCAAACTCCTCTCCCCCTGGCTTGTCATATTCGGCTGTCCAGGGTATATACTGTGCCATATACCACCAGAGCGCCTGGTAGGCATCCTCCAGCCATAGCTCCTGCCATACCCGGTGCTCTAGTTCCTTCACCCATTCCTCCAGGGGCTGCTCTCCCAGGAAGGGCATCCACAGGGCCACTTGCTTCTGCAACCGTTGCTCTTCACTGGGGAGACTTTCACCCCGCTGGTATTGTACATTATCCAGGGCCTGGTACCAGATGCCTTTCCTTAATGCATCCCGGCCATCCAGGTCCTCCTCCTCGTATAACACTGCTGGTTCCATCCTGTTGCTTTTAGGGTCGCTGTACTGGGACATGCGTTGCCCTTAAATTGTAAAATACACAGAAATGGTGTCTCCTGTAGCTGTCCTTCTGGCTGTAGGAACGATCCCACCGCTGCCACCAATTGTAACGGACCGTTTCAGCAGACAAGGGGTTAAAATCCGTTTAGGCGATATGCCCCTTTCTGAGAGACAGGCACAGCTACTGCAGAACACCAAACTCCTGAACTGGATACAAAATAGCACTCCAAACTGGAACCTCACGAATAGCTGCTAGCAGACGAACAGGAAAAGCATACATCAGCTTACACTCCGGGCAATCAATCTCCAACAGCATACAGTGAATCCCCCCAAGAACGAGACAAGGCTCCGTGTTGAGGGTCAAGCAGTGGTCTCTCGTGCTGACACACCCAGCCTTGTTTTTATTACAGTTGTTGCAAATACAGGACCGCCCACAGGGAGGGATAAAACAACCAATCACATCAGTGTTACATCCCACAGATTCCCTCCCCTTATCCTGAGAGGAAACTTACATATTACATATTCACAGTCAATCCATTCAGGGGAACAACATATTAAAAAATGGCATGAATCAGACCAGGGGTTCAAAAGTTAGTAAAAATATATTTTAGGGCCTGGCTGGCACATGGCTATCTGGCCCAGACCGGTTTTACAGAGCCCTCTCTCCTGGAGACAATGGGAAAATAATCCAATTATATCCAGGGATAGAGGCAGACTCCATTGAGCACATGGTAGCAAAAAGACATAAAATACAATAAAATACACAAGGTTACATTTACTACATAAAATAAAGATATGCAACATATCCCCAGATAGCTTAGGTCTGAGCGCATATTATTGAATGGCGCTCAGACCACACACATACAGTTCAATTGCCATGGAGCTAAAGTCTTTCCCATAGTCTTTCATTATATGAATGGGCTCCATGGCATAGCTATCTGGGGTATCACCGCTCACACAGGGCAAGTACCAAATGACCCCACTGTATTTAAAGGGCCAGAATGAGTGACATGCACTCTGTTAGGGCCGAATACGGTTTTTAAAGGGCCCAATCTCCCAGGGCCATAGTCCAAAGGCAGCAGGCGGGCAACCAAGCTTCTCCAATGCAATGTGGCGAGATTGCTCTCGTTACATTTCTGAAGCCGGTCACGGCGCACTGAAGAGCAAAGGGTATCCGCTGTCACATACCTAGACGACTTACTGACCTTTTGCAAATTGATAGCGACGATTCGTAAGGAAATTCGACGGGTACAGCGGAAAGGCACCATAACCCTTTGACTATTTCCCAGGACCGCTTCACTGCCGGTCCAGACAGCGGCTGAAAGCTCACTGCCTGAGATCCAGACACACCTAGGAAATTGGGATCAGAATAGCGAAGACTTCGATAGTACTTATTACCGCGGTTAAAAGGAATCAAGCGTGGCACCCAGAATGGTTGTCCTTAATGGTTGTCCTCCTTCAGTTTTAACTTGCCTTCGGACAGATCCAAAAGAAGAACATCATCCATTGATAATGCAGGAGCGTCTGGAGTTGGAGGATTGGTGTCTCTCAGGGGAGACTGGTATGTCAAGGGACTATCGCAACCAACTAGAGACCTATTATGGGACTCATGGACACCAGGTATTCCACGAAATAACATCCACATGGAACACCTGGAGTTCGCTGGTGTATGGGAAGGGACTGCGATCCCTTTATTACCCCTATCTCCTCGATGCTGAATCTTTATCATACCTTTTCACTACTGGCCGATTGGAACGATAGGACCGTTCCATTAACGGGATACGTTCTGCGATTTCGACGACGCATAGTACGATTCACGACACTCCGGTCGATCAGGAGCCTTTGATATGCCGCTTTCTGCGGGGTATCAAACTGTCCAGAACCATGCGTCAAAGTATCACTGTTGTGGGAATTTGATTTGGTTCTTTTGGAACTAGTCAGATAACACGGACCTATCCCGCCGTCAGCCATAGTCACGTTACTTTTAGGTCTTTTCGTCGGGTATCAGATGTACTGGAGTTCGACGTAGAAGGTCTTTTCGGTGTCACCGGAATCTTATCCGCGTCCATATCTTACCCTGTTCCCGGCGGTTTCCCAGTCTTTGTGCAGTTAAATCGGTACTTTGTTACATGGAGATCACGGCTGGTCTTATACCAACCATACAAGCCAGTTACCATGAACACTCTGTCTAGATGGGTTCATTGGTTGTTATCGCTAGCGGGGGTGGAGACGTGTTTTGGGTACTCATTTGGTACGAGTCATTAACGTACAACATGGCCAAAACCGCCCCACGGTCCTTAATGTACAACATGGCCAAAACCGCCCCACGGTCCTTAACGTACAACATGGCCAAAACAGGCCGGTCATTAACGTACAACATGGCCAAAACAGGCCGGTCCTTAACATACAACATGGCCAAAACAGGCCGGTCCTTAACGTACAACACGGCCAAAACAGACCGGTCATTAACGTACAACATGGCCAAAACCGCCCCACGGTCCTTAACGTACAACATGGCCAAAACAGGCCGGTCCTTAACGTACAACATGGCCAAAACAGGCCGGTCCTTAACATACAACATGGCCAAAACAGGCCGGTCCTTAACGTACAACATGGCCAAAACAGGCCGGTCCTTAACCTACAACACGGCCAAAACAGACCGGTCCTTAACGTACAACACGGCCAAAACAGGCCGGTCCTTAACGTACAACACGGCCAAAACAGTCCGGTCCTTAACGTACAACATGGCCAAAACAGGCCGGTCCTTAACGTACAACATGGCCAAAACAGGCCGGTCCTTAACGTACAACATGGCCAAAACAGGCCAGCCCTTACGTACAACATGGCCAAAACAGGCCAGCCCTTACGTACAACATGGCCAAAACAGACCCGGTCCTTAACGTACAACATGGCCAAAACAGGCCGGTCCTTAACGTACAACATGGCCAAAACAGGCCGGTCCTTAATGTACAACATGGCCAAAACAGGCCGGTCATTAACGTACAACATGGCCAAAACCGCCCCACGGTCCTTAATGTACAACATGGCCAAAACCGCCCCACGGTCCTTAACGTACAACATGGCCAAAACAGGCCGGTCATTAACGTACAACATGGCCAAAACAGGCCGGTCCTTAACATACAACATGGCCAAAACAGGCCGGTCCTTAACGTACAACACGGCCAAAACAGACCGGTCATTAACGTACAACATGGCCAAAACCGCCCCACGGTCCTTAACGTACAACATGGCCAAAACAGGCCGGTCCTTAACGTACAACATGGCCAAAACAGGCCGGTCCTTAACATACAACATGGCCAAAACAGGCCGGTCCTTAACGTACAACATGGCCAAAACAGGCCGGTCCTTAACCTACAACACGGCCAAAACAGACCGGTCCTTAACGTACAACACGGCCAAAACAGGCCGGTCCTTAACGTACAACACGGCCAAAACAGTCCGGTCCTTAACGTACAACATGGCCAAAACAGGCCGGTCCTTAACGTACAACATGGCCAAAACAGGCCGGTCCTTAACGTACAACATGGCCAAAACAGGCCAGCCCTTACGTACAACATGGCCAAAACAGGCCAGCCCTTACGTACAACATGGCCAAAACAGACCCGGTCCTTAACGTACAACATGGCCAAAACAGGCCGGTCCTTAACGTACAACATGGCCAAAACAGGCCGGTCCTTAATGTACAACATGGCCAAAACAAGCCAGTCCTTAACGTACAACATGGCCAAAACAGCCCCGGTCCTTAACGTACAACATGGCCAAAACAGCCCCGGTCCTTAACTTACAAAATGGCCAAAACAGCCCCACGGTCCTTAACGTACAACACGGCCAAAACAGTCCGGTCCTTAACGTACAACATGGCCAAAACAGCCCCGGTCCTTAACGTACAACATGGCCAAAACAGCCCCGGTCCTTAACGTACAACACGGTCAAAACAGGCCGGTCCTTACGGAGTTAAGTTTCATTCTTGCTACAGATGGAAATTGAATGTTGGTAAGCGCTCAGACCAGCAGGATTTCTGTCTCATTATTTATTTTGTTTGCTGCTGTCTCCTGAGTGAATTACAACAATAAAGTGCCTGGATTTGTTAATTCAAAAGACTGCGCATGTTTATAACCTAGAGGACCGTGCTTATTGCAATACAGGACCACAGTAGATTGATACTGATAGATTAATATTATAGATGGTGATTGACATATTGATAGATTTATAGTGATTACTAGAATAATATTGATTGATTTATAGAGAGTGATTGACATTTATAGATTGATATTGATACTGATTATTAGATTGCTATTGATAGATTTATAGATGTGATTGATAGATTTATAGTGATTATTAGAATAATATTGATATATTTATAGATACTGATTAATATTGATAGATTTATAGAAATTGATAGTGATGTCGATAGATTTATAGGAATTGACTGATAGTGACCAAAATTGAAAGATTGATACTGATAGAATAATAATTGATTTATAATGATTGATAGATTGCTAATGATAGATTTATAGTTAATAACAGATTGATATTAATTTATAAAGCTTTGTAGACATTAATAGATCATTTAAGACGGTAATATACATTGATAGATTCAAAGAACTTAACAGACTGATATTTATAGATAGTGATCGAGTTATAGGGATTGATTGATAGTGATAGATTAATTTTGAAAGACTTCTAGAGATTGATATATTGATATTGACTTGGACATACTGACAGATTTGTACATATAAACAGATTAATAACGATGGATTTATAAAGACTTATATGGATGAATAGATTGATACTGATCAAATTATAACTATTGATAGATTTGTAGATATTAATAATTTTGTATTTAAAAATGCATAAAGATTTATAGAACTCCGCCCAGGAAGAGGTGAGGGCATTTGGAGAAGAAATCATTCCCATCAGCTCGAAAGTGAAGACAGTGAATGATGCGGCCAGTCAGCTTTCTGCGCTTGATATCCAGCCATCTGCAAAGACTTCTCGGCAGTTAGATGACCTCACCATCAGATGGAAGCTCCTACAGGCAGCTGTTGAAGAAAGACTAAAACAACTCCAGGAAGCACACCGTGATTTTGGACCGGCCTCTCAACATTTTCTCTCTACTTCAGTACAGCTTCCATGGCAACGATCTGTGTCACTAAACAAAGTGCCCTATTACATCAATCATCAAACGCAAACAACTTGTTGGGATCATCCGCAAATGACAGACCTTTTCCAGTCATTAGGTGACTTAAATAATGTAAGATTCTCTGCCTACCGCACTGCTATGAAAATAAGAAGACTACAGAAAACACTGTGCTTGGATCTTCTCGAGTTAAGTACCACGCACAATGTTTTCAAACAGCATGACCTGAATCAGAACACTCAGCTACTGTCAGTTCCAGAAGTTATAAGCATCCTAACCACTATCTACGATGGGCTGGAACAGAAACACAAGGAACTGGTGAATGTACCTCTCTGCGTAGACATGTGTCTCAATTGGCTGCTTAATGTTTATGACACGGGACGGACTGGTAAAATCCGCGTTTTATCACTAAAGATTGGTCTCATGTCTCTATCCAAGGGTTTGCTAGAGGAAAAATACAGATATCTTTTCAAGGAAATTTCAGGGGCTGCTGATACATGCGACCAAAGGCAGCTGGGGTTATTGCTTCATGATGCTATTCAAATTCCACGACAGCTTGGAGAAGTGGCCGCTTTTGGTGGCAGTAACATTGAACCCAGTGTTCGCAGCTGTTTCCAACATGCTCAGAACAAACCAGAGATCAACGTAATGCAATTCATTGAGTGGATGCGTTTGGAACCTCAATCTATGGTTTGGTTGCCTGTGTTGCACAGAGTAGCAGCTGCCGAAACCGCTAAGCATCAAGCCAAATGTAATATTTGCAAAGAGTGCCCGATTGTAGGATTCAGGTACCGAAGTCTTAAACATTTTAACTATGATGTGTGTCAGAGCTGTTTCTTTTCTGGAAGGACGGCAAAGGGTCACAAATTGCACCACCCCATGGTGGAGTATTGCATACCAACAACATCAGGAGAAGATGTGCGTGACTTCACCAAGGTTCTAAAAAATAAATTCCGCTCCAAGAAATATAGAAAATATAAGAAATACCTAAACCTATAAAACAAAAGAAAATACGCTCATAGGGGATTAACGTCAAAACATAAATTGCCCCTTAATAATAGGTCTCACTCACAAAATTGAAGTGGTTTTCAGGCACATCAAATGTGTGGATCTTCACGTCTTCCTCACAGTAAGAATGATGAGTATATCATGAAAAAGATAAAAGATGGCATAGTATAGCACTGTCTTAAAGTAAAAAATTATGCTTTTAATGTTTGCACTTACAATGTAAAAGGTATAAAAAGGCCCATCAGTACAAATCTGTTTGTTCCATCGCTGTAGAGTATAGTAACCCTCAAGTGAATATCCAGCAGGAAAAAACAGGTACACAATAAAATAAAATAAATAAATAAAATACAGTGACAAATAAACAGCTCACTCTACGCGTTTCGTCTGTCCTCCAGACTTCCTCAGGAGTGATGAGATGCATCTCATCACTCCTGAGGAGTCTATACTCTACATATACTCTACACTCTACTATACTCTACAGCGATGGAACAAACAGATTTGTACTGATGGGCCTTTTTATACCTTTTACATTGTAAGTGCAAACATTAAAAGCATAATTTTTTACTTTAAGACAGTGCTATACTATGCCATCTTTTATCTTTTTCATGATATACTCATCATTCTTACTGTGAGGAAGACGTGAAGATCCACACATTTGATGTGCCTGAAAACCACTTCAATTTTGTGAGTGAGACCTATTATTAAGGGGCAATTTATGTTTTGACGTTAATCCCCTATGAGCGTATTTTCTTTTGTTTTATAGGTTTAGGTATTTCTTATATTTTCTAAAGTTGTTTTGAGGATTGAGAGGAATCCTTTTGCTATACCTACACCTAACGAAAGGGAAGTAATTACTACATTTATTTTGTATACTGCACCTGGGTGGTCTAAAACCTATATCGCTCCAAGAAATACTATGACAAGCATCCAAGACTGGGTTACTTATCAGTGCAGACTGTGCTTGAAGGCGATAACATGGAAACTCCTATCACGCTCATCAGTATGTGGCCTGACCAATTTGACCCTATGCAGTCACCTGAACTCTTTGACGATGATACACATTCCAGGATAGAGCAGTATGCCAGCAGGCTGGCACAAATGGAAAGAGCCAATGGATCTTTGTTCACAGACAGCAGCTCTGCTACCGGAAGCATAGACGATGAGCATGCCTTGATTCAGCAGTACTGTCATACTTTGGGAGGAGATTCACCCCTAGGCCAACCCCAGAGTCCTGTGCAGATCCTCAAATCAGTAGAGAAAGAAGAACGGGGAGAGTTAGAACGCATTATTGCCAACCTAGAGGAGGAGCAACGGAACCTTCAAATTGAATATGAGCAACTAAAAGCACAACATTTGAAAAGAGGTCTCACCCCTCCATCTTCTCCCCCTGACTCAGTAGTGTCCATACAACACACTTCTGAGGACTCCGAACTCATAGCTGAGGCAAAACTGCTCAGGCAGCATAAGGGTCGTCTGGAAGCCAGAATGCAAATTTTAGAAGACCATAACAAACAACTGGAGTCCCAACTTCATCGGCTACGTCAGTTACTAGAGCAGCCTGAATCAGACTCGAGGGTTAATGGAGTTTCTGTGACCGTCTCACCGCAGCCACCAGCACCAAGATATTCAGCTGATCATGATTACTGCTCACAGTTTCAGCAGACAACTGGTGTATTGTCCCCACCTTATAGTACCAGCACAGACCTAGCAGATATGATGGAACAAATAAACAGCACATTTCCACAAAGCAGCTCAAGTCTTTCTGGAAGACAACAGGCAATGTGAATTAACCATCTGCCATTGGCACCATGTCAGTTTCTAACACAGCCAATCAATAATTCTTTTGTTGAGAAATTACACAGGACTTCAGAAATATCCTGCTACACCAACCGTGTGTGTACTACTGAACAAGTACCACACTGAATACCCAAAGATGAAGATGTTTTGTTTTTACATATTGTCTGTTCTCTATTTTTCTTCCCTTTCTATGCAAATGTAAATTTAAAAAAAAAAATCTGTGGAGTATTTGGATATAGGTATACATATGTTATTTGTACAAATAAATATAAACATTATAAAAACATGGGGAGGGTGGATTTAGAATGTGTATTTTCACGTATGTGTGTATGTACGTAGATATATACACACACTCACATATATCCACAAAAGGTGCATCTTAATGACATGTTAGTGTTATGATAATATTATTAGCTTCTGGACATCAGGACACCAATACCAGAATGACATCAAGACTTGTGATCACACTGTTAACTAACCCAGATTGTGAGACATCCCAGATTGTAACTGTAATCAAAGTGTTGTATGTCTGCTTGTGAAGCTGAAATATATAAAGCATATGATACTAAAGCAGCCTGCACTGAATTACATTTTTTTTTTAAAGTAATGGTCCTTAAAGCAGTTTATGGGATAAGGCCAGTTTTATTAAGTAGCTTGAAGTGCTTTCTATTTTGAACAAAAAACTCTGGATCGTGTTTGCTTGTCACAAAACACACTGCAGTTAACTGTGGATTTAGAATATATCATGGTATATTTAACCATTCGGCCGATAACTGTGGATTTAGGATACATCATGGTATATTTAACCATTCAGCCGATAACTGTGGATTTAGGATATATCATGGTATGTGATCATTTGCAGTTTAACCAATTAATAGTGCCACAAGTGTCTCATATTATATAGCCTTCTATAACTGGCAGATACAATTCTCTAATAAAAGGCATCTGCTATCACATTATTTTGAAATTTGCTCTGATCAAAACCGTGACTTAATTATTTGAGTAGTAGAAGGGTGAAAATCCTTTTACTTTTTTACTTTTTCAGTGAATCAGAAACTTTGCACAACACAACAGTTTGGTTTGGACCATTCGTACACAATTAAGCCACTAGTAAATACTGCACGCACTATTACACCTGTTAGTCTGCAGTATAATAAAACACAAACAAATTAATTTCACAGTCACTGATGAGCTGTGTGTTAATATAGGATTTTCTAATAGTGCCAAGTATAAAGTCTCAATTGTTTAATGTCAACACTGTCTGTTACCTTGAATTCAACTGACAATGACAGGATTTGGAATGCAGTCAAAATATTTGAGTAATTATGCTAAATGATTATTTGTTACTTTTGCAATTAAATATCCTATACAGCGGGTGAATCTGGCCTCTTTGATGTCATGTTCATATACGTTTAATAAATTGAAGGTTATGCTTGACAAAAATTTTCCAATGATGGCTTATATGTCGAAAAATAAAGTACATTTTATTGGCTTTAAAAAAAAAAAAAAAAAAAAAAAAAAAAAAATGCAAGATTTATAGCTATTGATATACAGTGTATGTAGATATTGATTGATATTGATATACAGTGTATGTAGATATTGATATACAGTGTATGTAGATATTGATTGATATTGATATACAGTGTATGTAGATATTGATTGATAGCTATTGATATACAGTGTATATTGCTATTGATTGATATACAGTGTATGTAGATATTGATTGCTATTGATATACAGTTGTAACGGACCGTTTCAGCATATGAGGGGTTAAAATCCGTTTAGGCGATAATCCCCTTTTCTCAGAAAGGCACAGCTACTGCAGAACATCAAAACTCACGAATTGGCTATAGGCGAATGCATCAAACTCCCGAACTGCATACCAGGGAATAAGATAGCACTCCAAGCTGGAACCTCACGAATAGCTGCTAGCAGATGAATAGGAAAAGCAGACATCAGCTTACACTCCTAGCAATCAATCTCCAACAGCATACAGTGAATCCCCCCAAGAACGAGACAAGGCTCCGTGTTGAAGGTCAAGCAGTCGTCTGAGGTGCTGGGGCACCCAGCCTGGTTTTTATTACATGAGTACACATACAGGCCACACCCAGGGGGAGGCATAAAATAACCAATCACATACATGGTTCAGCCCACACATCCCCTCCCCTCAGATAACATTAAACCCAATTATCCGGTACACTTTTCCAGCCAAGTTCTGGATGTACCCCAAAAACAGGGGGTACACCTTTAAGCATCGCTGGATAGCCCTTATTCAGGGGGACAACATATTCAAAATTCAAGTCATTCGGATGATGTTCGTGAGATATGGGGTTCCAAAGATTTGACCGACCGCATGGGTAAAGTATCCGAAAACAGTTCCATGCATTTTGGCCCTGCGGTCGGTCACAGAAAAGGGAATGAAACAGACGAATTGCCTGGGTTATAGAGACTAAGGGGAATTCGCATGAATCCCCTAGTTCGTGAGTTTCTTTCTACCGAACGGCGGGCCGTTCGGTAGTTTCTCCACGAAATCCTGGACGTCTGGAGGTCTCAGCGGTGCTTGCCTAGTCGAGTGTCCGTTTTCAGTTCCAGACACTCGACGGCAAAACACTGCTGTTCGGTAGTTTAAGATGGCCGCCGCCACGTGTTCGGCTCCCGAATGGCGGCCACCCAGAGGACAAAGACCACACTGCACGGATTGCCAATTACCCGTTTGCAACATTGTTGCAAATGGTAATTGGAGGCACACTTAGTCCTGGGTGGTCTGGTTGTTCGGTAGTTTCCCTCAATATAATGAATGGAGGGATTCTACCGAACAATCAGTGGAATGCTGCATACATATCCCAGGTAAAACTGAACACAGTATAACATATATAATATGAAAGGCAATATAATGAAATATGCTCTACAGTCTTAAAGGGACAGTAGTCCCAAAAGTCCCAATTTGTCCATAGATGATTTTAAAGGGCCAGTAGCCGCCATATAAAGTACAATATGCCCCAAATAACCCAGGGGCCATAGTCAGTAGGTAGGAGGCTAGCAACCAGGCTTCTCCAGTTCTCAGTGGCGAGGTTGGTTTCGTCACAACAGTGTATATCGATATTGATTGATATTGATAGCTATTGATATACAGTGTATGTAGATATTGATAGCTATTGATATACAGTGCATGTAGATATTGATATACAGTGTATGTAGATATTGATTGATAGCTATTGATATACAGTGTATGTAGATATTGATTGATTTATCGCTATTGATATACAGTGTATATTGCTATTGATTGATATACAGTGTATGTAGATATTGATATACAGTGTATGTAGATATTGATTGATTTATAGCTATTGATATACAGTGTATATTGCTATTGATTGATATACAGTGTATGTAGATATTGATATACAGTGTATGTAGATATTGATAGCTATTGATAGATTGATAGCTATTGATATACAGTGTCGATATTGATATACAGTGCATGTAGATATTGACAGATTTACAGCTACTGATATACAGTGTATGTAGATATTGATTGCTATTGATATACAGTGTGTGTCGATATTGATAGCTATTGATATACAGTGTGTAACGGACCGTTTCACTCACAAGAGGATAAAAATCGTTTAGGCGATAATCCCCTTTTCCATAGACCAGCAGCTACTGCAATCACCAATCTCCCGAACTGCAAACTGTACGAATTCCCCAACTCCCGAACTGGAAACACACAAACCCTGGAATCAGCCGAACAGGAAAAGCATACAATCCGCTTACACTCCTGGCAGTCAGCATACAATCCAATTCCCCCAAAAACGAGACGACACATCGGTTTGAGGGTCAAGCAGAATCTGGTTTACTGAGGGCTACCTGCCCAGTATTTATGCAGGTCTCCCACCTGGTGGACACTCCCCTAATGGGAGACTGAAACAGCAGACAGGCATGTATCACTTTAGTACATACAGCCCCAATACTTTCCCACAATGCATCCTGGCTTCCTCCCCTCTGTCCTGGAGATAATTAGAGAAGTAATTCAATTATCTCCCAGGACAGAGGCAAGACTCCATTATGCACGTGGTGATACAAATATAGTATATCACTTTAAAATATACAATAGGACAAATGGTACAGAGAATATACACATTTAACATATCCCCAGATAGCTCAGGTCTGAGTGCACATTATTAGGTGAATGGCACTCAGACCACACGAATACAGTTTAATTGCCATGGAGCTAAAGTCTTTAATTACACGAACAGGCTCCATGGCATTGCTATCTGGGTTAAAACATTCGCATAAAATAAACTACCGAATTAACATGCATTCGAATAGAACCAGGGGTTGGAGGTTCAGCGGTGCCTGCACGTAACAGTGTCCGGGTTTGGTGCAGGAAAGCCGGGCAGACAAGCGCTGTCTGCCCGGGGAGCTCCAGAACACCGCCACCTAGCGGCCGCTAAGTGTAACAGCGGCCACCCAGTAACAATCAATTAAGCTGCGGTTAACCGCAGCTACTGGGTGGTCAATTGCCGGCACACGCTTGTTAAACCGCGGTTAACCGCGGCTTCTGGGAGGTAGATGGGAGGCACACGCCAGACTCTGGGTTGCCCATTAACAACGCCGGCCGGCTTCCCACGGCTCTGGGGAGGTTGGTGAACGGCTGTTTGTTCGGTAGATGGAATCTACTGAACTGCTGTGCAGAAAGGGAGAAAGAAATCCTTCTGCACAGCAAAATTAACTCTTTAGTTGCTGTTCCATAATCTAAAGGCAGCAGGCGGGCAACCAGGCTCCTCCAGTTCACAGTGGCGAGGTTGGCTTCGCCACACAGTGTATGTAGATATTGATTGATATTGATATACAGTGTATGTAGATATTGATTGATATTGATAGCTATTGATATACAGTGTATGTAGATATTGATATACAGTGTATGTCGATATTGATTGATATTGATAGCTATTGATATACAGTGTATGCAGATATTGATTGATATACAGTGTATGTAGATATTGATATACAGTGTATGTAGATATTGATTGCTATTGATATACAGTGTATGTAGATATTGATTGATATTGATAGATATTGATATACAGTGCATGTAGATATTGATATACAGTGTATGTAGATATTGATTGATAGCTATTGATATACAGTGTATGTAGATATTGATATACAGTGTATGTAGATATTGATTGCTATTGATATACAGTGTATGTAGATATTGATTGATAGCTATTGATATACAGTGCATGTAGATATTGATATACAGTGTATGTAGATATTGATTGATAGCTATTGATATACAGTGTATGTAGATATTGATATACAGTGTATGTAGATATTGATTGATAGCTATTGATATACAGTGTATGTAGATATTGATTGATATACAGTGCATGTAGATATTGATATACAGTGCATGTAGATATTGATATACAGTGTATATACCTATTGATCTACAGTGTATGTAGATATTGATTTTTATAACATATTGATTATTATACTCACTACTTTCTTTTGATAGACCAGCTGATTGTTCTGAATGGAAAACCAGCGACTGAGGATGGAGACAAGAATAATTATAGTTTTTATTTTATTTTTCATTTTACCACCTTTATTCTCACTTAATTTATCCCTTATTCTTCCTCTTTTAACCTTCAATCATAACTATGTTCGCCCTCGTCTACTCCGATCCCCTCCTTCTGCCCCACCACTCCAGTCACCTCATATATTTTCCTTATTTTCTGAGGTTACCCTCTTCTACAAACCTATGCCTATATCAGCCACCTAATCAGTTGTTACTCAATACCACACGGTCTAATGCTTCCCCCCGTGGATTGTATTTACAAAGAGACAGGTAAGTGTTCTCCTATTACCTCTTCTACTCCATGTCTATTACCTCCACTACTCCATGTCTATTACCTCCACTACTCCATGTCTATTACCTCCCCTACTCCATGTCTATTACCTCTCCTACTCCATGTCTATTACCTCCCCTACTCCATGTCTATTACCTCCCCAACTCCAGGTCTATTACCTCCACTACTCCATGTCTATTACCTCCACTACTCCATGTCTATTACCTCCACTACTCCATGTCTATTACCTCCACTACTCCATGTCTATTACCTCCACTACTCCATGTCTATTACCTCCACTACTCCATGTCTATTACCTCCCCTACTCCATGTCTATTACCTCCACTACTTCATGTCTATTACCTCTATTACCTCCCCTACTCCATGTCTATTACCTCCACTACTCCATGTCTATTACCTCCACTACTCCATGTCTATTACCTCCACTACTCCATGTCTATTACCTCCACTACCCCATGTCTATTACCTCCACTACTCCATGTCTATTACCTCCACTACCCCATGTCTATTACCTCCACTACCCCATGTCTATTACCTCCCCTACTCCATGTCTATTACCTCCCCTACTCCATGTCTATTACCTCTATTACCTCCCCTACTCCATGTCTATTACCTCCCCTACTCCATGTCTATTACCTCCACTACTCCATGTCTATTACCTCCACTACTCCATGTCTATTACCTCCACTACTCCATGTCTATTACCTCCACTACCCCATGTCTATTACCTCCACTACTCCATGTCTATTACCTCCACTACCCCATGTCTATTACCTCCACTACCCCATGTCTATTACCTCCACTACTCCATGTCTATTACCTCCACTACTCCATGTCTATTACCTCCACTACCCCATGTCTATTACCTCCACTACTCCATGTCTATTACCTCCACTACTCCATGTCTATTACCTCCCCTACTCCATGTCTATTACCTCCCCTACTCCATGTCTATTACCTCCACTACTCCATGTCTATTACCTCCACTACTCCATGTCTATTACCTCCACTACTCCATGTCTATTACCTCTATTACCTCCCCTACTCCATGTCTATTACCTCCACTACTTAATGTCTATTACCTCCACTACTCCATGTCTATTACCTCCCCTACTCCATGTCTATTACCTCCACTACTCCATGTCTATTACCTCCACTACCCCATGTCTATTACCTCCACTACTCCAGGTCTATTACCTCCACTACTTCATGTCTATTACCTCTATTACCTCCACTACTCCATGTCTATTACCTCCACTACTTCATGTCTATTACCTCTATTACCTCCACTACTCCATGTCTATTACCTCCACTACTCCATGTCTATTACCTCCCCTACTCCATGTCTATTACCTCCACTACTCCATGTCTATTACCTCCCCTACTCCATGTCTATTACCTCCCCTACTCCATGTCTATTACCTCTATTACCTCCCCTACTCCATGTCTATTACCTCCCCTACTCCATGTCTATTACCTCCACTACTCCATGTCTATTACCTCCACTACCCCATGTCTATTACCTCCACTACCCCATGTCTATTACCTCCACTACCCCATGTCTATTACCTCCCCTACTCCATGTCTATTACCTCCACTACTCCATGTCTATTACCTCCACTACTCCATGTCTATTACCTCTATTACCTCCCCTACTCCATGTCTATTACCTCCACTACTCCATGTCTATTACCTCCACTACTCCATGTCTATTACCTCTATTACCTCCCCTACTCCATGTCTATTACCTCCACTACTCCATGTCTATTACCTCCACTACCCCATGTCTATTACCTCCACTACCCCATGTCTATTACCTCCCCTACTCCATGTCTATTACCTCCACTACTCCTACCTACTACTATTACCTCCCCTACTCCTACACCATGTCTATTACCTCCACTACTCCATGTCTATTACCTCCACTACCCCATGTCTATTACCTCCCCTACCCCATGTCTATTACCTCCCCTACCCCATGTCTATTACCTCCACTACTCCATGTCTATTACCTCCCCTACTCCATGTCTATTACCTCCCCTACTCAATGTCTATTACCTCCCCTACTCCATGTCTATTACCTCCACTACTCCATGTCTATTACCTCCCCTACTCCATGTCTATTACCTCCCCTACTCAATGTCTATTACCTCCCCTACTCCATGTCTATTACCTCTATTACCTCCACTACTCCATGTCTATTACCTCTATTACATCCACTACTCCGTGTATATTACCTCCCCTACACCATGTCTATTACCTCCACTACTCCGTGTCTATTACCTCCACTACTCCATGCCTATTACCTCTCCTACTCCATGTCTATTACCTCCACTACTCCATGTCTATTACCTCTATTACCTCCCCTACTCATGTCTATTACCTCCACTACACCATGTCTATTACCTCTATTACCTCCACTACTCCATGTCTATTACCTCCCCTACACCATGTCTATTACCTCTCCTACTCCATGTCTATTACCTCTCCTACTCCATGTCTATTACCTCTCCTACTCCATGTCTATTACCTCTCCTACTCCATGTCTATTACCTCTCCTACTCCATGTCTATTACCTCTCCTACTCCATGTATATTACCTCCACTACTCCATGTCTATTACCTCTCCTACTCCATGTCTATTTTCCTTATTAAGTCATTAGCTCTGTATCTATTAGCTCTCGTGTTCTGTATCTATTGGCTCTCGTGCTCTGTATCTATTAGCTCTGGTGCTCTGTATCTATTGGCTCTGGTGCTCTGTATCTATTGGCTCTGGTGCTCTGTATCTATTGGCTCTGGTGCTCTGTATCTATTGGCTCTGGTGCTCTGTATCTATTGGCTCTGGTGCTCTGTATCTATTGGCTCTGGTGCTCTGTATCTATTGGCTCTGGTGCTCTGTATCTTAGCTCTGGTGCTCTGTATTTTTTGGCTCTGGTGCTCTGTATCCATTTGCTCTTGTGATGTTCAATTACTTACCGACTCCATGTCTTGAAGGTGTTACTGGCACGTTTGAAGAGATAGCCTTCAATGACAATTTCTGAAGATAGATCCTCGCTTTGAGAGACCGCATCCTCATCAGACACCTCCTGTTAATAGAGATATAGTATGCAATTAGAAGAGCATTCGTTACTCAGTCTGAGCTCTAGGGTAGAGAATCCAAGGACCTCTCTTAGAATTCCAATCCAAGAATTATAAAACAAACAAACAAACATTAATCTCTACACAAAACAATAATAATGTAATAGCTCACAATATAGTAATTACAGAGTATGGATTAAAGTAATAATAATATAAAAAGTAAGACAGATAGAGTACTGAAATAAGTGATAATACAGAAATAATAATAATGGGAAACTATGGGCTAGGACTACAAAACTGTCTCTCTTGTACTATAGCTCCCAATAGTGCCCCCCCTCACTCGTGCCTTCCCAGCCCTCTGCAGCATCCAACTTAATTCACTAACCTGAATCCAGCGTCGATGTCCCTAAATGCTGGGTCTGGTTAAGCCTCTTCTCCTCGTCCTCTGACGTCAGGGACTTTATATGATGCTTTCCTATGGGTTTTGGGGGAAGCTGGATGTCCTCATGCAACCCGGAAGCGCTTATAGTGGCTGTATGGTAGATAGCCACTAGAGGTGGAGTTAACCGTGCAATGTAATTATTGCAATTTCTCAATAACTGCAATAATTAACATTTCACGGTTAAACTACCAATGGGCTGATGTGGTCTGGGTGCCTATAGTTACCCTTTAACTCCTTGCAGACCATTTCTTTTAAAAAAAAATGTTAACTGATTTTAGGACATGGAAGGGTAGCCTAGAGTAAGTGATGAGAACCGCACTCAGTCCCAACGGCCAAGGGTGCTCCAGAGCAGGACCAGCAATCCCAGTACAATAATCCAAGAAGAAAAAACTCACAGGCACTCCAACTTCAAGCCGCAGGCAGATTTATTATGACAGAATGCAACGCAACGTTTCAACCAAAAATTTATTTTTCAAGCTGGAAGGGTAGCCTAGCAGAATTACACCTTAAAAGACCTGCTGCAGTACCCACATTTTAAGGCCCACCCTGTGCCTTTTGCCCTCAGAGCTGCTGTTAATAAAAAGTTAGTCTCCCAACAAGAAGGTGTCATTCCTCTAGTTGCCCATAATGTCTGGGCTGCTCCCAATGCTCCTGTGCATAAGGGGAATAGGGACACCCACTTATGTGGTGATTTCAGAGCCCTAAGTCAACAGTCACGTAAACATACACCATCTTCCACGCTCTGAAGACCTGTTTACATCACTTGCTGGAAGTCAGTGTTAGACTAAAATTGACTTTATCTACTTATCTTACCGTATCAGTACCTGGGAGAGATCTTATTATTTATCTTATCTTACCGTATCCGTACCTGGCAGAGATCTTATTATTTATCTTATCTTACCGTATCAGTACCTGGCAGAGATCTTATTATTTATCTTATCTTACCGTATCAGTACCTGGCAGAGATCTCATTATTTATCTTATCTTACCGTATCAGTACCTGGCAGAGATCGTATTATTTATCTTATCTTACCGTATCAGTACCTGGCAGAGATCTTATTATTTATCTTATCTTACCGTATCAGTACCTGGGAGAGATCTTATTATTTATCTTATCTTACCGTATCAGTACCTGGCAGAGATCTCATTATTTATCTTATCTTACCGTATCAGTACCTGGCAGAGATCGTATTATTTATCTTATCTTACCGTATCAGTACCTGGCAGAGATCTTATTATTTATCTTATCTTACCGTATCAGTACCTGGGAGAGATCTTATTATTTATCTTATCTTACCGTATCAGTACCTGGCAGAGATCTCATTATTTATCTTATCTTACCGTATCAGTACCTGGCAGAGATCGTATTATTTATCTTATCTTACCGTATCAGTACCTGGCAGAGATCTTATTATTTATCTTATCTTACCGTATCAGTACCTGGGAGAGATCTTATTATTTATCTTATCTTACCGTATCAGTACCTGGGAGAGATCTTATTATTTATCTTATCTTATCGTATCAGTACCTGGCAGAGATCGTATTATTTATCTTATCTTACCGTATCAGTACCTGGGAGAGATCGTATTATTTATCTTATCTTACCGTATCAGTTCCTGGCAGAGATCGCATTATTTATCTTATCTTACCGTATCAGTACCTGGGAGAGATCTTATTATTTATCTTATCTTACCGTATCAGTGCCTGGGAGAGATCTTATTATTTATCTTATCTTACCGTATCAGTACCTGGGAGAGATCTTATTATTTATCTTATCTTACCGTATCAGTACCTGGCAGAGATCGTATTATTTATCTTATCTTACCGTATCAGTACCTGGGAGAGATCTTATTATTTATCTTATCTTACCGTATCAGTACCTGGGAGAGATCTTATTATTTATCTTATCTTACCGTATCCGTACCTGGGAGAGATCTTATTATTTATCTTATCTTACCGTATCAGTACCTGGCAGAGATCATATTATTTATCTTATCTTACCGTATCAGTACCTGGGAGAGATCTTATTATTTATCTTATCTTACCGTATCAGTACCTGGGAGAGATCTTATTATTTATCTTATCTTATCTTACCGTATCAGTACCTGGCAGAGATCGTATTATTTATCTTATCTTACCGTATCAGTACCTGGCAGAGATCGTATTATTTATCTTATCTTACCGTATCAGTACCTGGCAGAGATCTTATTATTTATCTTATCTTACCGTATCAGTACCTGGGAGGGATCTTATTATTTATCTTATCTTACCGTATCAGTACCTGGCAGAGATCTTATTATTTATCTTATCTTACCGTATCAGTACCTGGCAGAGATCTTATTATTTATCTTATCTTACCGTATCAGTGCCTGGCAGAGATCGTATTATTTATCTTATCTTACCGTATCAGTACCTGGCAGAGATCGTATTATTTATCTTATCTTACCGTATCAGTACCTGGCAGAGATCTTATTATTTATCTTATCTTACCGTATCAGTACCTGGGAGGGATCTTATTATTTATCTTATCTTACCGTATCAGTACCTGGCAGAGATCATATTATTTATCTTATCTTACCGTATCAGTACCTGGGAGAGATCTTATTATTTATCTTATCTTACCGTATCAGTACCTGGCAGAGATCTTATTATTTATCTTATCTTACCGTATCCGTACCTGGCAGAGATCTTATTATTTATCTTATCTTACCGTATCAGTGCCTGGCAGAGATCGTATTATTTATCTTATCTTACCGTATCAGTACCTGGGAGAGATCTTATTATTTATCTTATCTTACCGTATCAGTACCTGAGAGAGATCTTATTATTTATCTTATCTTACCGTATCAGTACCTGGGAGAGATCTTATTATTTATCTTATCTTACCGTATCAGTTCCTGGCAGAGATCGTATTATTTATCTTATCTTACCGTATCAGTACCTGGCAGAGATCTTATTCTTTATCTTATCTTACCGTATCAGTACCTGGCAGAGATCGTATTATTTATCTTATCTTACCATATCAGTACCTGGCAGAGATCGTATTATTTATCTTATCTTACCGTATCAGTACCTGGCAGAGATCTTATTAGTTATCTTATCTTACTGTATCAGTACCTGGCAGAGATCTTATTATTTATCTTATCTTACCGTATCAGTACCTGGCAGAGATCTTATTATTTATCTTATCTTACTGTATCAGTACCTGGCAGAGATCTTATTAATTATCTTATCTTACCGTATCAGTACCTGGCAGAGATCTTATTATTTATCTTATCTTACTGTATCAGTACCTGGGTGAGATCTTATTAT